>NC_142008.1:49848982-50006482 GCF_049901715.1 Pseudonaja textilis | reverse complement strand
TGAAGCGTGCAGGGCAGCCCCCCACCACTGATCCATCCAATTGGCAAAAGGCTATGGGCATTTCCTCTACTACTCTTGTGTTGATTACACACCTCATGCACCCAGAGTCTAGCAAGGCTAGCATCTCCCCTTCGGCCCCTGATGTGGGTACCTTCAATTTCACTGGAATGGTCATAGGCCCCTTGTTTGGATTTACCAGGAACTCGTCTTCTGAGTCAGATTCACTCTCTTCAGAGGAGGTTGGAGGTCCCAGCTCCTCTCCTCCCGGAGGGGTGACCTCTACAACCTCCCTCGTCTTTAGCGCAGTTTCACAAGGCTTCGCTGGGGTTTTTTCAGGCTTCCTCTCTCCTTTTGGCGCCCCCTTTGGATCCAACTTGGCCCTGCAGTCCGCAGCCTGGTGACCTTCCTTCCTACATCGGAAGCAGGCAGTGGGTTTGGGTCTTGCCGCCATCCTCCCTTCTGGGGCTTGGGGGCCTCTTGGAGATGTGGGGAGGAAGGCTTGCTCCACCCAGAGCCCCCACGGCATCTGCTTCAGGTTAGATCAATTTCTACCTCTTCTGCCAGCAAGTACCACATCTGAAAGTCATTGGGGTCCCTTCTGGCAATGCATCTCTGGTATATGTCTTCATTTAATCCATCTTTAAATGCTTCTATCAGGGCTCCCTGAGACCAGCCTCGGATATGACATGCCACTGATCTCCGCCCCGTGGGGGCTCTGGGTGGAGCAAGCCTTCCTCCCCACATCTCCAAGAGGCCCCCAAGCCCCAGAAGGGAGGATGGCGGCAAGACCCAAACCCACTGCCTGCTTCCGATGTAGGAAGGAAGGTCACCAGGCTGCGGTCTTCATCCTGATCCTGGCCTTTCGCTCCGCCAGTGGGTCCTCAAATCTTGCCCGCAGCACAGTCATAAAAAGATTATAATTCAGCAGCTGGGGGGCGTTATCATTATGCAAAGTCACCATCCACTCTGCAGCTATCCCCTCCAGAGCCCTGGTAACACATCTCACTTTGGCTGCTTCTGAGGAGAATTCCTCCCTGTATTCTTCCGTATAACTCCAAACTTGTGCTAGGAAAAACCTCAAGTCTTTGGGATTTCCCCCAAATTTTACTTCTAGCGGAGGCAGCTTGGGAACTCTACGTCTTCTAGGGATTACACCTCCTGCTGGGGGCCCCGGGGCTGTTGCTGGCTGTTGCTCTGGTTCAGGTTGATTTATGGGGGTGGGGGCTGCTCGGCTTCTCCTGGCTGGGGCTGCTCCCCCTTCCCCTTCATATCTTTGTGCAGCGTGAGGTTGCCCAAACGCCTCATTGAGGAGTTGCCTGGCTTGGTCCAGTAAAAGCTTTCTCTTTTCCCTCTCTTGCCATGGCTCCTTTCTTCCACGCTGTCGGGTGATGGTGATTCCGGGCGGGGGGGGGGAGACACTCCTCTGGATCCTTCCAGCCAACACCCAACGACCATCTGGGCTTCACAGCTGGGATCTCTCCCAGATTGAACTCCGCTAGCAATTCAGCTTCCCGTACCTCCGGTATCAGTAAGGAATCTTGCCCTCCAATGGCTCCCAGATCTTCCTGGTCACTAGCTGGAGATGACATGATGTTCAGACCTCCCGGAAGAAACTGGATATTTTCTCCGGGTGGGCTGGTAGAGCTGATTCAGAATAATGTCAGGTGGAGCTCCATTCCAAATTCAAGAAAGAAATAGACTCTTTAGATTCAAGAAAAGATATCTTTTACTGAAATTGAAGTGGTAGCAACCATAGAATTTTGAATCTGGGAAATTAGGCATGCAGATCACATATACAAAGTGATGGAAATGTTCCCACTCCCAATAGTTCAAATGATTCTTCCAATTAAAAGTTGTGAATATGATCATGTGGACATCTTCAGGTGATGATGAGGCCTCTGTCCATTGACCTTGGCATATTTTGATAAAAGTTTGCAGTTGCGCAGAGAAAAGAAAGCTAAGCGAGAAATAGAAACCTAAGCAAGAATTTATACTCCCCCCCTCCTCATTTTACACAACACTAGAATGTAACACCTCCAGCTCGCTTCCCAGACTTTACCCCCTCCTCCCCCGTTACTTATGGCAGCCAAAACATGCAAAGCAATAGTAGAAGATCTTGAAGGCTGACACACATTATTTGTGGGAAATGAAGAAAACTGTTTTTCTATAGAATACACTTCTAATTTTGTAGCTTTTGATAATTCCCTCATTGTTAATCTATACACTTATATAGTGTAAATGTTCCATATGTACTTTATATCTTTTCAGCTTGCTAGACATGTGAAAATTAAAATTTTATTTTAACCCTTTGAATTACCAATAATATGTAACTGAACATTTAAATTCATAGTCAAAGAAGAATGTTCAAAGCCATGAGATGGTTAATTAAACTAATAACAGTTTGTTTTATTAAAAAGGTCAGATCATTCAAATTCACAATTTTTACTGATTTAGAAAGTTGTTTTTAAACTTCTATGATTTTTCAATGAGAGGGTTGAAGACATCCAAGATACATAGAATAAAAATTTATCCAGAGACACAGTGAACTTGAACCTTTGAAAACAATCTAAATTTAGATTGAAATCAATACACAAACAAACAAAACATAGAATATAAGAACATAAGAGATCTCTTCTGGAAAAACAAATAAGGCATCTTATTTAAAAACAAAATAATTCCAAATTATCATATTTCCATGCACACACAATTTAATATGTATATTTATCTTATCTGTTCAACTTCATATCTTTTCCCAACTTCTCTTTATTCCTCCCTTTCCTTCTATTCAATTATATTTCTTTTACCTTGAATTATATATATTCATTGTATCCATCTGCCTTATTTACAATTTCATTATTCTCTTCCAACGTTCTTTTAGGGTTTTAATTCAAACATAGACAGACATAACACAAAACATAAATAAAATAACATAAATACTTCTTTTTGGAAAGCGGCTTACCCCTGGTTACATCTTTTTGTACAGACATAAATCAAATTCATGCTCACAAATATACCATTTCATATCTTATTTAACATTCTATATTTTCTATATATTTTCTCTCTTCTATTCACTCTCTTAATTCAATTTTATTTATTTCACCTCAGTTTAAATAATTTTACTTGCATCTTTTGTCCATTCACTTTCAATTATCTATTTATCTTTTCTTTCTAATACAATATTTCTCCTGTGATCACTGGTTGAAGTATGACAACTTTTTATCTTTCCCCTAAATTAAACTCTTAAAATAATACATACTTTCCATGATGATTCTGCTTAGTACATTCTAAATACTACATTTTGAAATAATCAAACAAGAAAAAGAGTATTGAAGTTTATAATATAGTAAAAACAATATTTCTTAGGAAGTTCAACTCTATTGTTAAGTCTTAAACATTTTTATAAATTCCCTTTATTGCATTATTAACTCATGTAATATTTCAATTTTCTAACTCAGTTTCAAATACTAATATCTACAATACAGTCTTAAGTACTTTCGCAGAATCATTTTTTAAGTTATATTTTACCCTTTATCTCTGAAAAAAACTTTTTTAACATCTTGTTTCAAACTTTTATGACTTCTCTTTCCTTTTTCCCTTCCTTTCTTATCATTTCTAGCCTTTTTGCCCCCCCCATCTCTCAAACTCCACTCTCTTAATTTCCCTCTTTGTTGTATTTCTCTTTTCTGTTGCTTTCTGACATTATCTCGATTTTTCTTATTTTTCCCTTTCTTGGTTGCTTTTTTAAGTTCTGAATTCTCCATTCTCTTTTCCCCCCTTCTGTTTTCTTCTTCCATGAAGATTATTTGTCCATTAAAGATGGCTTCTTCCCAACCTTCTTCTTCATCCTGTTGTTGTATTTCTTGATAGGTAGAAATCGCCATTTCTAAAAAGTGGAAAATAGATCCAGAAGAGCCCTTGCCTTCTTGTTCTTCTTCTTTCAGCTTTTGAAATTCCATTTGTAGTTCTTCAAATGATAATGCCATTTTTTAAAAAAGAAAAAACAACCCAGATGTTTTTGATCTTTCAAGAAGTAGTTCCCAAGATTCATACAGCAAAGCAAATCCAAATCAGAACAGATTGTTTCGTTTAGCACTTTCTTCTTTTTATATTTTATCTTCCTGGGATAGAATTCAATTACACAGATCCAAAATAATTTTCTAGAAGTTTTATCATCATTTATTTCTAGTCTTATAAAGTCCAAGCAGTCTCCTTCAATACGATCTTAAAGTAAGTTCTTTACCTCTTCCCTCCCACTTATAGCAAAAAAAAAAGATTAAGAAATTTTTAAGTTTTTAATTCCAATATTCAAGAATCTTTTACCTCCTTGGCTTTAAGTTTCAGGTTTGCTGTGCCCAAGCAGGTTTTCCAGATTCCCTCTGCTATTTCCATGGGGAGGGAGAGTGAGAGAAAAAAACTTTCCCTTTAACTTTTCTTCTGCCACTTTTACAGTCTTCTTTGGGAAACAATGTATCCTTCAAGCGATTTAATTTCCAGGGTATTTAAGCGTTCCTTGTTGTTCCGGTTCAGCAAAAAAAAAACCCTTTCCCTTTCTCCAGCTTCCTCCTGCACAAATCTTACCTGGCTGCAGGCTTCTTTGTGGCGGCCATTGCTGACCGCCACTCCACCGCCTTGGAAAAAAGGAGTTTTGCCAGCTGGGGAAGGGGTTTGCGATACCCCCAAACCCCTGTCTGGATCTCCTCCCTCTTCGGTTGCCTCTACGGGGCAACCATATCCCCCAGAACCAACTGGATCGGAGGAACTTCGGCAGCGAGCGCAGCAGGAACTGCGCACGATCGCAGATTCCTGCCGCCGCTGAAGCCTTGCAAAACTGGAAGCCTACATGTGGTCATCCTTCACACATGATCAAAATCATTACTTTGCATCAAAATTTACACACATCCTAATTCTTTGAGCCAGAAAGCCTGTAAAAATGTAGTTTGGGGTGAATTCTTTGAATACTAATCTTCTCTCTTTGTGCCAAAAACAGAAACAATGAGATAAATGTACATTCATTAGAACTTGAATACATTAAAAAAATATTGCTTTTCCTCAACAATTACCAAAGGACTCAGGACTGGGAAAACTTTATGTTTGTGCTATGATCTCATATGTATCTTTCCAATCAATAAGAGTTGCTACAGTGGCAACCAAATGCAATTCTTAGCTGTGATTAACTAGTCTGCCTATTGACTACTCATATAATTTTTCTACATTAGCTATTTATATAAAATATAAAAATAATAACGTCTATTTTGTCTAGTTTTCATATATTTTAAAATGTTTTAATTTTGAGATTCTATTGGAAAAATGTCTTATATATTAGAAAGTAAGAGATAAAGAATCAGAAGCCTAGCATTTAATCTGTGCATTATTAATAGAGTACTGAAGAGACTTCCGGTTTGAGCTTCTTCGGCGATGGACCAAAATCCACAATCATGTGCCATTTTGATCCATGTTCGCTGCTGGAGTGCCCCAAGCCAGCTGGTTTCAGGGCTAAGTCACCCCGTAGAGGTGGTGAAGAGGGGGGAGACTGCCAGCAGGGTTGAGGAGAGCCTCTCCTCCCCAGCTGGCCATTACTCCCTTTCCCGAAGGCGGTTGCAGCAGTGGTTAGAAATGGCCACCTCAAAGAAGAACTCGACCAGAAAAGAATGTGCAGGAGGAAGATAAGAAGAGAAAGTTTTGACTGACTGGGTCGAACTGAAAAACAACAACATAAGGTACCCTGGAATTTGAACTATAAAGAATAACATTGCTCCCAAAGAAGATTTTGAAGCAGTGAATGAGAGAAGGAAGGGGAAAGGATTTGTTTTCTTTTTTCTTTCCTTCCCCATATTGACAACTAAGAGATTTAAGTAAGAAACTGACAAAAATCCACTTTGACATTAACAGGAATTTAAGCTGAAAATAAAATGTCAAAGGGATAATAAAGACTTCTGGATTTTCAAAAACTTTTAAAAGAAGGAAAGGAGAGAAAAGGAAAAAACAAAAGGGTGGGATCTGGAAAAATGGAGGAGACCACCTGGAAGTAAGAGGAATTATCAGTGAAACTTTATCAAGATTCCTAAAAGATACATTCTAACTGAAACTTTGTAACAAGATAATAGAAGCCCAGGAAGAGAATGTGGAAAAAAGAAGCATGAAGAAACAGCTTTGGATTATTTGAATTACTTGGTGATTTTTGAATTTTTGGTTATTGGATCTAAAAGACTAAAATCAAAGGAGTGGTTGTTTAAAAGTTTTTAAAATGGTATCACTCTTGGAAGAACTGAAAATGGAACTTAAAAAACAGAAAGAAGATGCACAAGAAGGAGGAGGGTTTTTTTTGGCTTCGTATTTCAATTTTTAGAAATAGAGATCCTGAACTATGAGAAATAACAAGAAATGCCTGTAGAACAAAAAGGGCAGGACAAAGAAGCCATCTTCAATGACTAATCCTATGTGGAGAAAAGAAAGGAAAGGTGGGAAAGAGTGGAAAATTTAAGATCTGAAAAAACAACCAAAAAAAAGAATAGTTTGAAAAGTAATTACAATATTAGGAAGAAACAGAAGAGAGATTACAGAAGAGAGAATTAGAATTAGAGAGACAAGAGGTCAAAAAGGGGAGGGAGAAGAAGAGGGGGAAGAGGGAAAGGAAAAGAAGTTATAAAGGACAGAAACAGGATATAGAGAAACAGGGAAAACATACAAGGATTAAAGGTATAAGCCTATTTAGAAGACCTAGAGATAATGGGTGAAAATTTAATTGAAAGAGGGATTCTACAAGGGTACATAAGATAGTATTGTTATGTTAGAATTAGAAATGAACTTAGAAAATATGAAACAAATGTGATTAAAATGATAGATAAAATACTCATTGTAATGTAATGGAATGTTTAATAAATAAATGAAATAAAGAGAATGAGAGAATGAAATTAGGAAAGAAGGGGAACATTTTAATTATTATTAATGAGTTATAAACATTTAAGTGAAGAGGAATATGAAAGAAATATGAAAAAAATATGGAAATATTCTGTGTTCCTAAGGAAGTATGATATCCCATTGAAAAGAAATGTTAAAGATGTTAAAGATTATAACTTACATTAATGATAGAGCTGAATTGGAATAGAATAAGTATTTTATTTATTATTGTTAAAAATATACTTTCTCTTTAAGAACTTAGTGTGTATTTTAAGAATGTACTAAGCAGAATTTGACTGGAAGTTATGTGTTATATTGAATATTATAATTGTAAAGGCATAAATTGAAGTTTAAATAAGAGTTGAATGGAGAAAAATTAAAAGATACGAAGGTGTCATACTCCAATCAGTAACTACAGGGGAAAATGTTGTTTAATGAGAAAAGAAAATATGAAATTGAAATAGGACAGAAAAAAGTATAAATATAATGATTAGAAAGATATTGAAACTTAGAAAAAGATATATATAATTGAATTTAGAAAGGAATGAGATAATTAAAAGCAAGGTTGAGAAAACTAAGGGAAGGGAAAAATTATTGAGAAAATGTTAAAACAGTAATAAGATATGGAATAGAACACAAAGACGAATATGAAATTGACTTTGTGTCTGTATGGAGAAGTGATAACCCGGGACCATGCTATTCTCAAAAAAAGATATTTTATTTTTATTATGTTTTGTGAAAACCCAAATAAAATTTTTACAAAAAAAAAATTAGAGAGTACTGAAAAAAGCTCTCGTTTTATTGGTCTGTTCCCTTGAATATGCTTTGGAATATTGAAAGGTCAGCAAATAATTTATTTGATCAAGATAATAGTGTTAATGCATGAAAAGAAAGAGCTCATTGGTTTGATCTCATATAATGAATTTAATAGAAAAGGGTTAATTGAAGTAGAGACATAAACGACATGTGTAATTTTGCTTACACATGCTGGAATAAAATAATATTTAAATATTATTAGCTAATTGAGGACAGGATTGAAAACATGACTAAATTAGTAGACTAGAGAAATACCGTGGACATAATATACTTAGATTTCAGTAAAGCATTCAACAAAGTAGATCACAACTTACTTCTTGGCAAACTAGGAAGAAGTGAGATAGTTAGCATCACCACCAGATGGATTCATAACTGGCTGACAAACTGTACTCAACAAGTAATCCTTAATGGGTCTACATCTACATGGAGGGAAGTAAGCAGTGGGGTACACAAGGTTCTGTTTAGGCCCAGTACTCTTTAATATCTTCATTAATGACTTAGTCTTAGATGAAGGAGTAGAAGGGGAACTTATTACCAAATTTGCAGATGATACTAAGCTGGCAGAAATAGCTAACACTCTAGATAATAGACTCAGGATCCAGATGGATCTTGACAGACTTGAACACTGATCTTGACAGACTTGAAATTCAGTGTAGAGACAAGTAAAGTCTTATGTTTAGGCAAGAAAAACCAAAAATACACATATAGACAGAGTGAAACCAGGCTTAACAGCAGTAACTGTAAGAGGAATATTGGAATCTTAGTGGACAACCACTAATTATGATTAATTATGAGCCAACAGTGTGCAGCGGCAGCCAAAAAAGCCAATGCAATCCTCAGTTGTATTAACACAGGGATACAATCAAGATCAAGTGAAGACCTAATACCACTCTATAAAGCCTTAGTAAGACCACACCTAGAATTCTGCATCCAGTTTTGGTCACCACACTATAAAAAGCAGAGAAGAGCAACCAGGATGATTAGAGGACTGAAGACTAAAACACATGAAGAACAATTACAGGAACTGAGCATGGCTAGTCTAGTGAAGAGAAGGACCAGGGGAGACATGATAACAGTGTTCCGATACTTGAAGAGCTGTCACATAGAGGAAGGGGTCATTTTCCAAGGCACCCAAGGCCAGACAAGGAATGTGGATGGAAATTGATCAAGGAGAGATTCAACCCAGAAATAAGGAGAAATTTTCTTATGGTGATAACAATCAATTAATGGAACAGCTTACCTTCAGAAGTTGTGGGAGGCTTCATCACTGGAAGCTTTCAAGAAGAGACTGGACTGCCATCTGTTAGAAGTGATGTAGGGTCTTCTACTTGGGTGGGGGGTTAGATTGGATGGCCTACAGGGTCCCTTCCAACTTAATCTATTATCTGTTAACGTCTTAATCAGAATGAATAATATGGTAGCAACAGAGTGAGAATTAATTTTAATTATCTCACTAATAGATTTAAATATACTTAGCTAATTATGTGCGCTTATTAATATTTTCTTTGTAATAATTAGATTGTTTTTTAAAAATCTGAAAGTATAGCAACTGATTACTAAAAATCTGAAAGTAAAGTATTAGCTGAAATCTCTATTTATTTAAGAAAGCCTATATTTGTTATTGAACAAACTGAATCATCTAAGCCAGGGATTCCCAAAATCTGGGTCATGGCCTGTTTGGAACCGGTCTGCACAAATGGTGGGTGCACTGCCCTCAGCTCCACTTGTGGGAGTGATGTTGCTAGTGCTTGTATGGGAAACTCCTTTTGCACAAGTGGCAGACCCTTGTTCTCGTGTGGGAAGCTCTATTTGTGTGGGTGTATGAACCTGCCGCTTGTGTAAATGGAGCTGTGCAAGTGCGCTCACTTGCTGCTTATGCAGAACCATCCCCTCTCCCCACCACTGGTCCGCAAAACTGGAAAGGTTGGAGATTCCTGGACACTACAGTCAACTGATTTTTTCTCAGTAATGAAACACTGCACCTATTTGCCATTCTTTGATGAACAGATTTCTTGAAAACATCCATCCTGCCAACCTGCTGGAATTGGCAGGTTCTTCTGGAAATTAATTAACTTAAATCAAGTTGTTCTGTTACTTTGGACAATTATAAATGTGTTCAGTAAACAGTTGTCAAATTCTTAGCATCTTTCAGCTTGGTTGTTTTCTTGCAGACATTTCATTACCCAAACTAGGTAACATCATCACTGCTGAGCACTGATGATGTTACCTAGTTTGGGAAATGAAATATCTGCAAGAAAACAACCAAGCTCAGAGACTACCAAAGACCTGTCATTTAACCCTGAGCCATACATGTTCTTCTTTATCTAAGAAGAATTCATTACAGGTAATTCTTGAATTATGACCTCAATTGAGCCCAACATTTGTGTTGCTAAGTGAGACTTTTATTAAGTTTGCCCCATTTTATGAGTTTTCTTTCCACAGTTGTTAAGTGAATCATTGCATTTGTTAAATTAGTAACATGATGGTTAAGTGAATATGGATTCCCAATTGACTTTGTTTGTCAGAAGGTTGCTAAAAGGGATCACATGACTGCAGCCATTCATAAATAAAACATCTTTGGGTTAACCAAAGGCATAGCCCAGATTCTTCAATTAACATCACTAAAAACCTCCCAGTTTGCATTTCCACTATTCTGCCCATCCTGCAAGCCCAAACTTGACAAATTTATTGTTTTGCTTGAACGGGTGAACACTTTGGAAACATGCCTTGCATCCCTTGAAGAAAAGGAAAAAATGCAGAAAAGTGAAGGACCAGTATCCCAGAATCATGACACAGCCCAACAACCCAAGCTGCTGGAAACCACTAACCCTGCAAGTAACATTTCCATCCTTGTTAAAGACATGATTAAACATGAACAGAAGTATCCCAATACTATCTTATTTGGATTTGAGGACACCAAAGAATCTGACGACATTGCAAAGGTTCGCAACATCATCAGTAACTTCCAGGCATCAACCGTCACTCCTGATGAAATCATTGATGTTTCCCGCGACAGCAGAACAGTGATGGCTTGGTGGCCCCACGTTTCTGCAGAGTCATTTGCAAGAGTGAAATCAGCAAACACAAATTCATTTCCACAATAAACTTGCTCGCCAAAAGTAGCACTAACCATAGGAAAATTTGTTTGTGGCCTGACCTGTCCATACTGCAATGTGCCCGCGCCTGTGAGCTCAGCTCAGAGCTCAAACAATACCAGGACCAAGGAGAAATTAATCTGTACATAGACTACCACACCGACTGTATCAAATGCAGGACAGTGGCCCACATCCCAACAGCTGCCCCCCCAACAATCAAAACTAGGCATGCATACCCCAACTTCCTTCAGGTCCACCCCTACTGGCCTAAAATGCAAATTACTAAATGCAAGAAGCCTTGAATGCAAAATGCCCAAATCCCTTCTGCTTCTAAATGCGGCCCTATTCAAACTTATTTTTGTCTGTGAGACATGGTTGAATGTATCCTTTCCAGACTCCATTATTACAGTAAGTGACTATCATCTGACCATGATAATCGTAGAGGGGGTGCTGCTGCTATCTTCTATAAGAAGTCCCTAGGTCTAAAAAAGATACATAGGAGCTTGCTCTTCCTGAGACCATTGTCTGCGAACTGTCCCTAAATACCACACTTGCTAAGTTATGGAGCCCCTAATTACAACCTTGGTCATACAAACAAGCAAACTGCACTTCTAATGCTTCCTGCCCACACCCCCTTATTTTTCTTGGTGACCTCAATTTGCTTCTTATTACCTGGACCCTAAATGAATGTACAACCGAACCTATACATGTAACCCTGCACAATGGTGTTACAACTCTGAGGCAGGAGCAGTTGGTAACAAACAATACTAGACTCAACAATTGTTTAGATATCATTTTCTGCAATAGCTTACACTTAATTTATGGCCTACAAGTTAAAGAACCTTTTTCCAACAGTGATCACAGCATGATTGATTTTTGTCTCAACTTGGGTCCTTGCAAAGAGGATCATAATGATGGGACTCCAAATTATAACTATAAAAAATCCAACTATGATCTCATAACTGCTGACCTCACATCTCTTGATTGGCACCTCCTTTTCACAAGTTTTATTTATTGTTACCATTATTGTTACCTTTATTGTACAATGTGTACAATGAGATTGGCTGAACCTCCCTTCGTGCACCCCCATCAATAGAACTCACAGTGAGGACAGAAGTCCCTAATCCAGTCCCAATCTTATTACACTATATGATCTTGTTGTACAATGTGCTGGCCCCGCAAGTCTGTCATGCTATGTTGACATGAAGTTATTTTCCATTCAGAAGTCTGACAGCCCACGGGTGGAGACTGTTCTTCAGCCTGTTGATGTGGCTGGCAATGTTTCTATATCTCCTACCTGATGGTAGGAGAGTGAAGAAGTGCTGACCCGGATGTGAGTCATCTCTGAGAATTTTCCTCACTCTTTTAAAGCAGCGAGCCCTAGCGATGTCATCTAGTGGTCTCAGGGAACAATGTTTCGTGCTGTGCTCACCACCCTCTGTAATGTCTTTCTATCCATGGCTGTCAAGCCAGCATACCACAACGTAATGCAATATGTGAGGACGCTTTCTATTGTGGACTGGTAAAAGGAGGTCATCAGTCATTGTTCCACTTTATTCTTTTGCAAGATTCTAAGAAAATGGAGTCTGTTGGGCCTTTCTGGCCGCCTGGATTGTGTTGATTTTCCAGGTGAGATCTTCACTTAGGTAGACTCCCAGGAATTTAAAGGAGGAAACTCTCCCCACACAGCCCCCCTCGATGTAAAGTGGGGTGGGTTCCTCTCTCTTCTTCTGGAAGTCTAACACCATCTCCTTTGTCTTGCTGATGTTTAGGTGCAGGTTGTTTTCTAGGCACCATGAGGATAATTTTTGAACCTCCCCCATACGCTATTTCATCTCCACCTGTAATGAAACCCAATACAGTAGCATCATCTGTGAACTTAATGATCACAGTGGATGGGTCAGACAATACACAGTCATGTTTGTACAGTGAGTACAGGTAGGGACTGAACACACAGCCCTGTGGGGAACCAATGCTAAGCTTCAGGGAGGTGGATGTGACAGATTGTAATACTGCAGAAGACCATTATAACACGTTTTTGCTCGAAGTCAATAGAGTCATTAATCTATACATATCAAAAATAACCCCTAAAGCCAAAAATAAAAAAAATTACCCATATCAATAAGAAAGCTACAATCCAAGAAAAAGTCTCTTTGGCGAGCAAACAAAACTGGCTATGTAGCTAACTTTAAAAACTGGTACAAAACCTTATGCTGCCAGATAAAAGCCAAATGTACCATCATCATTGCAAACAGGAGGAACAGTTATTAAACTCGAACTCTTCCCGAGCCTTCTATAATTTCGTTAATGCCAAATGTAAAGACTCAAAATCTATCCCACCCCTAAAAGGGCCTAACGGGGAAGACTGTAATGATGAAGCTACAAAGGCCAACCCCTTTAATACATTCTTCAGTTCAGTCTTTGTTGACAGCAATGGCTGCTGCCCCCATTTCCTAGTCGCACCACAACAAATTGTAATGACTTATTACATATTGACTTTGCAGCAGTTAACATTGAAACAGCACTACATAGCCTAAAGTCATCCCTATCTATTGGCCCTGATGGATTATGTGCCTACTTTTTGAAAAAGCTTGTCACTGCCCTAGCCGAACCTCTAAGCACAATCTATGAGGTATCTTTTTAGAGCCAGCTCCCTGCTGGACTTATGGTCATTAGCCAAGGTCATACCTATTTTTAAAAAGGGAGACCCTAGTCTAATAGAAAATTACAGACCAATCTCACTGTGTTGCATCACCTGTAAAGTCATGGAATCAATTATAAACCGATCCATCACTCTACATTAGAAACAAAAACCTACTTTCTAACAAGCAGTTGGGTTTCAGGAAAAATGTGTCCTGTAATCTTCTAGGAGTTCTATACTGCAGAAACATGTGGACCACACATCTAGACCAGGGTAAAGCAATAGACACAATTTACATAGACTTCTGCAAAGCCTTTGATTCAGTGGTGCATGACAAACTACTGCTGAAACTTAGTTCTTACAGCAGGTAACAAATGGTCAAAATAGGGAAGGCCCTATCAAATCTAGCACTAGTTAATAGTGGTGCTCCCGAGGCAGTTTCTTAGGACCCACACTCTTTCTGCTTTACATCAATGTGACAACATTAAAATCAGCTGTGTCCTCTTCGCTGATGGTGTAAAATTATTTAACACCACCAACAATGCTGCTGCTTTACAAAGCAACCTTGACTGAATGGTCATGCAATTGGCAACTCCAAATTTCAACTAATAAATGTTCTGTCCTACACATTGGCCCGCAAAAAAACAGAACACCAAATACAAGTTAGGCAGAAGTAATCTCGCAGACTACCCTCACTCTGTCAAGGACCTACAAGTACTTATCTCAAACGATCTAAACCCCAGAGCTCACTGTAACAGCATTGCCAAAAAGGCTTTAAGAATTGTTTACCTTATTTTGCAAAGCTTCTTCTCCGGCAACAATGAATTGTTAACTAGGGCACACAAAACCTTTGCTGGACCAATTCTCAAATACAGCTCATCTGCCTGGAACCTGCACTGTATATTGGACATTAACATAATTGAGTGGATTCAGAGGTATTTGAATTGACTCCTCCACTCACAATAGAATTCCCTATGCCTCCATGCTCAAAGTTTTGGGCCTGGATAATCTGCACTTGCGGTCCAATCTAAGCATAGTTCACAAAATTGTCTGCTATAGCATCTTGCCTGTCAATGACTTCTTCAGCTTCAACTACAATAATACATGGGCAAACAATCGATACAAATTCAAGGTAAACCACTTCAAACTTGATTGCAGAAAATATGACTTCAGCAACAGAGTGGTCAATGCCTAGAATGCTCTACCCGGCTCTGTTGTTACAGCCTCGAACCCTCACAGATTCAATCGCATACTCTACTGTTGACCTCACCCCATTTCTAAGAGGTCCATAAATGGGGTGTACATACATGCATCAGCATGCCTACCGTCCCTGTCTTACTGTCCCCATTTATCTGTATTTGCTTCCATTGTTCATGTTTATGTTCATACCTATACTTATTATCTTGTACATGTTTGACAAATAAAATAAGTACATATGAATCACTTGCCAAATGTCTGACCATGGAGATAGTGCAATGGTCATAAGTGTGAAAAATGGTCATAAGTCAATTTTTTCAGTGCCATTGTAACTTTGAATGGTAACTAAGTGAACTGTTGTAAGTCGAGAACTACCTGTAGTTGTCTAATTCGCTACTAAGTGGAAAAGTAGCAAAAAAAATAGGCAGTTTGAAATATAATATAATTTTGTTATTTGAGGGTCTAGTCAGGATTGGAGAAATAGACTGATTTACATAATTGTCTAGTTATAACACAGGAGCTGTTCTTTTGTCTTTATTCTTGAATTCTGAAAAGGGGAGAAAAGATTGATGTTTGCATTCTGCAAAGAATTGCTGCTAGCTTGATCTTTTCCTCATGTAGTTATGATGAAATGATTACTTTCTTTTTACTGTGTTCAATATAGGTAGTCCTTCCAGTCTTTATTTTAGAGAAGAGGTCTCTGCTGGAGATGTTTGCAAACTTCTTGGCCCATCCAGACCTGTTTTTATCAATTTCGTGTGGAACCACTCCTGAGGAAAGAATCATCTCCTTTGTGGAGTACTATTTGACAGCCTTTCATGAAGGCCGAAAAGGAGTTGTTGCCAAGAAGCCTTATAATCCAATCATCGGAGAAACATTTCATTGTTCTTGGAATGTGCCAAAGGACAGAGTAAAACCAGTGAGAGCAAACACTGCCTCTTGTGGTCTCAAAGGGAAAGCTTCATCAGAAGGTTATAGGCTAAGATTTGTAGCTGAACAAGTGTCCCATCATCCACCCGTAACCAGTTTTTACTGCGAGTGCAAAGAGAGGAAAGTATGTGTGAATGTTCACGTATGGACCAAAAGCAAATTCATGGGGATGTCTGTAGGTGTTTCTATGGTAGGTGAAGGTAAGAAGTGTCACAAACAGATTACATTTTATATAGCATGCTTATTTATTAAAAAGACATAAAGGAAAACCTGAAGATTTCTTATTATTCCCCCTTCCATACAATTTATTTAGAATAAAAGAAGCAAAACATCCAGCCTCCAAACACAAAAATTAATAGAAATGCTATTTAGATAAGAGTTGAGTGGGAATATATTGAATGTATAGTCAGAAAAGGGAAAAATGGATAAGTATTGATTTGTGCTTTGTTTTGTCAGTGAATAAGATGTACAGTTTGTGTTAATATTCAATTCTAAAAAAATGTGTAGATATATGTAAAACATTATAGAGAATGGAGTAACAGAATTGGAAGGGACCTTGGAGTCTGGTTCAACCCCCTGCTCAAACAGGAGAGCTTATACTAATTGTTCCGAACTGTTCTGGCTGCTGTAGAAAGTGATGGCAACGGGGGGCGGGGGGGGGGAGGGGAATGGTTTCGTATGTGCAGCCTAGCTCCTGCTTATATGCAAATGAAGCTTCCCATATTTGCATACTGCTTGTGCGGCCCAGTTTTCAATGGACTGAAGACTGGTACCGGTCCATAGCCCAGACAAATGGTTATCCAATTTGGCTTAAAAACCTCCAGTGATGGAGCATTAACAACTCCACTAATGAATTGCTCTAACTTCCAGGAAATTTCTCCTTATTTCTAGGTTGGATCTCTCCTTGACGTAGTTTGCATCCATTGCTTCTATCCTTGCCATCTTCTCCTATTAGTGACTGATTGTTTCCTTGGTTTTTTTTTCTTGCTTTTTACATGTTGAAAAGGACTTCCTGTATTATTTTTTACATTGGTTGCAAGCCTTAGTTCCATCTGAGCCTTAGCTTTCTTGACCTCATCATAGCAGGTGTGGGCTGTATACTGATATTCTGCCTTAATTATGTGCTTCTCTTACTACTTTTTACACTTTTTTTTGGTCTTTTAGTTTATCAGAGAATCCTTTGTGCAGCCAAGCTGGTTTTATTCTTCTTCATTGATGATGTGTTGGACTGGCCTTTTATAACCTCACTTTTCAAAATTTCCCATGAGGATTGTTTTCCTCTTGAGGATTTTCATTCACGGAATCCCTCCCAAACACTCTCTAAGTTTATTAAAATCAGCTCTCTTGAAGTCTGAGACTCTAGTTTGACTTTGTTTTATTGCTTGAGCTTGCATTATGCTGATTTCTGATATTGCATGGTCATTCTCACTTAAGGTTCCTATAACTTCGACTGCTTCTATCATTTCATCTCTGTTACTGAAAATTAAGTCCAGTGTGGCTGACCTTCTAGTTCCTTCTCTGCCTTTTGGGAGACAAGTTGTCTGCTAGGTTCGTTGGGAACCTATTTGATATTTCATTAGCTGTAGAGTTGATGTTTCCCAGTTGATGTCAGGGTAGTTGAGGTATCTTTTGTACACATTGTGGCTAACTGATTAGCTAATATTTCATCTATTTCCTCTGTTTGGTTAGGTGTTTTGTAGCATGCACCTATGGCAATGTCATTCCTTTTTCCTTTTAAGTTAATCCAAATGCATTCAAGAAGTTTTCATCATTCTGTTGCATTTCTATAAAGGTGTATTGTAATTATTTCTTATATGTAGTGCACCTCCTCTTATATTCCTCTTCTTCTGTGTCTAGATCAAACTTTAAAAAGTCATTTTTGGCGCATATTTTTAGTAGTAGCTGACACACCAGCAGATGGGTTAGGCTCCATGTCTCTCCAAATTAACATAGCATTGTTATCTGCTAAGAATCTCCACATAGATAACATTGTTATCTTCTCAGAATGTCCACTTAGCATGTTGATTTTACATTTAGGCACTCCAATTTTCAATCTATTCAGGGTCCTCCAAGTAGTATGAGTAATTTCATTTATAGTTTGCAAAGGGGAGAAGATGAAATTTTCTAATACCTCACAGAAGGATAGTCTTTAAATATCGAGCAGTACCTTCTGAGATTAATTAGCCCTATAGAATTGATAGTATCTCTAATTTGTTAAATTGATTCTAATATTCAAGATATCTCTTTTGAATTTCCCATTGTAAGGATGTGCAAGCTGATGCTCTTTAGATATTTATATAAATTGCCCATCCCTGTCCTATGTCATGTATGATATTACATCCTAATAATGGATATTCATATGATTATAAAATGTTATTCAACCATAATAGACAAAATTCCAAAGCTGTCATATTACAGTCCCTTGATTTCTGCAAATCCATGTAACCACCATTTATTGTAGTAGTGTGATTGAATGGTTAGCCCAATAGCTAAAGTTGAATCAACAAAACCTCAATTGCAAAAATTCATTATCATTACCTGCACCAGTCTTTTCCTTCTTGAAAGAAGTTAGAAGGAAGATTAATATTTCATCTTTCTCAAACTGTTTTGTTTAAGCATACATTTTAACAATGATCATGCTTCTCCAAATTTCTGAATGCTAATCTCTTCTTATCCATAGGCATTCTTTATCTCTTGGAACATGGGGAAGAATATATATTCACATTACCTTGTGCCTATGCGCGTTCTATACTTACTATTCCTTGGATGGAGCTTGGAGGCAAAGTTAATATTCACTGTGCCAAGAGTGGTTATTCTGCTACAGTCACATTCCACACCAAGCCATTTTATGGAGGAAAACTACACAGGTATCAAAACTAAGTTTTGCTCTCTCCTTGAATTAAACTATTAAAATAGTAAGGCACAAAATATAGATTGGTCTATTGTTTATTGCTTACAATTCTGCAATTGTGATTTTTTAAATATACACTGCTCAAAAATATAAAGGGAACACGTAAACAACACAATGGAACTCCAAGTCAATCACACTTCTGTGAAATCAAACTGTCCATTTAGGTAGCAACACTGATTGACAATCAATTTCACATGCTGTTGTGCAAATGGAATGGACAACAGGTGGAAAGCATAGGCAGTTAGCAAGACATCCCCAATAAAGGAGTGGTTTTGCAGGTTTTGCACAGACCACTTCTCAGTTCCTATGCTTTCTGCTGATGGTGGTCACTTTTGAATGCTGGCGGTGCTTTCACTCTAGTGGTAGCATAAGATAGAGTCTACAACCCACACAAGTGGCTCAGGTAGTGCAGCTCATCCAGGATGGCACATCAATGCGAGCTGTGGCAAGAAGGTTTGCTGTGTCTGTCAGCGTAGTGTCCAGAGCATGGAGGTGCCTCCAGGAGACAGGCCAGTACATCCGGAGATGTGGAGGAGGCCGTAGGAGGGCAACAACCCAGCATCAGGACCGCTACCTCCGCCTTTGTGCAAGGAGGGACAGGAGAAACACTGCCAGAGCCCTGCAAAATGGCCTCCAGCAAGCCACAAATGTGCATGTGGCTGCTCAAACGGTCAGAAACAGAGTCCATGAGGGTGGTATGAGGGCCCGACGTCCATAGGTGGGGGTTCTTACAGCCCAACATCGTGCAGGATGTTTGGCATTTGCCAGAGAATACCAAGATTGGCAAATTCACCACTGGTGCCCTGTGCTCTTCACAGATGAAAGCAGGTTCACACTGAGCACATGTGACAGACGTGACAGGGTCTGGAGACGCTGTGGAGAACATTCTGCTGCCTGCAACATCCTCCAGCATGACCAGTTTGGCAGTGGGTCAGTAATGGTGTGGGGTGGCATTTCTTTAGGGGGCCGCACAGCCCTCCATGTGCTCGCCAGAGGTAGCCTGACTGCCATTAGGTACTGAGATCAGATCCTCAGACCCCTTGTGAGACCATATGCTGGTGCGGTTGGCCCTGGGTTCCTCCTAATGCAAGACAATGCTAGACCTCATGTGGCTGGAGTGTGTCAGCAGTTCCTGCAAGACAAAGGCATTGATGCTATGGATTGGCCCGCCTGTTCCCCAGACCTGAATCCAATTGAGCACATCTCGGACCTCATGTCTCGCGCCATCCACCAATGCCATGTTGCACCCAGACTGTCCAGGAGTTGGTGGATGCTTTAGTCCAGGTGTGGGAGGAGATCCATCAGGAGACCACCCGCCACCTCATCAGGAGCATGCCCAGGTGTTGTAGGGAGGTCATACAGGCATGTGGAGGCCACACACACTACTAAGCCTCATTTTGACTTGTTTTAAGGACATTACATCAAAGTTAGATCAACCTGTAGTGTTCTTTTCCACTTTAATTTTGAGTGTAACTCCAAATCCAGACCTCCATGGGTTGCTAAATTTGATTTCCCTTGATAATTTTTGTGTGATTTTGTTGTCAGCACATTCAACTATGCAATGAACAAAGTATTTAATAAGAATATTTCATTCATTCAGATCTAGGATGTCTTATTTTTGTGTTCCCTTTATTTTTTTGAGCAGTGTATTAAAAACTTTTTTTATATATAAATGTGCATGGATGTGAAGTAAAGACACAACTGAACCAGAATACTGTGAAGTGTGAAACTCATTGTTCTGTTTTCCATTGCATTAGATCACTATGTACTCAATATTTTGGAATGAAGAATTGTTTCTGTTTTTTTATTTAAGTTAAATCATACTTAACTTATATTAAGAATGCTGTCTACTTCAAAAGTATATGTGGCATATATTTTTAAAAAGTAAAATCATAATAAGCAACTATGCTCACCTCTCTGAATGTTTTATGGTGAAGTATTTAGGTATATTCAAATGTCAGTAACCTTAAATCTTTATTATTTATACCAGGGTTACAGCAGAGGTGAAGCACAATCCAACCAATACCATAGTGTGTAAAGCACAAGGAGAGTGGAATGGCATTCTGGAATTCACATATAGCAATGGTGAAACCAAAGTAATTGATACCACCAAATTACCCATAATCCGGAAGAAGATCAGACCAATATCAAAACAAGGCCCCTTTGAATCAAGGTGGAACTATTTTAGTGAAATCTCATCAAATTGTATTTAATTGTATTTAAGGCAACTAGTGATCAAAAAGTGGGTTCCTTTGTTTTGCCAGATATACACAATTGCTGCATGCTGAATAGTATTGAGAATCATCCATGCTTTAAGCCAAAATGGCTCAATGTTACTTTCCTGTGGATTTTTTTATGAGTAAGGGCAACTCATAAGGAATTAAAAAAATGCATAAGAGCATGCTGAACTAATTGTAGGTGAATTGAAAATATTTTTTATTAATTGCTATGGAATAAATTGAGCCATATCAAAGTATCAAAAGATTGTATGAAATTTCCAGAGGGAACAGAATTATGACAGTTCTAAATAAAACAGTTAATAAGGGAAAACATTTAGCCTTTTCTAATTGTATGTTTTCAATATAAGTATTGTTCATGATTTATACAGTTTATTAATTTCCTGTAGTTCATTTTAATCACCAATGTACAGAATAGTTTGTGAATGTTCAGATTTAGCAAGCAGATATAAGACTTTATGTATTCTTACATTCATGTTCTCTATTTTTATTAGGTGCTCTAGATGGTAAAGCTGAGGGCTATATCTTATTTGATTCTCAAAAAAACTTTTGAAAAAAGAAATAGTTCTGGAAAATGTTGTAGAAGTCTCTTGAGTTAGTATCTACTCTTAAATATTTTGGTTTAAAGAAAAGAAAAGGGGCTTTTTAAATTAAATTAACTAAATGCTTTTGTTTTCCATTATTAGCTGCTTAGATACTTATGTAAAATAGCCTGGCATATATACCTCCTAAATAAGTAAATAAAAATTGTGATAAGCAGAAGTCCAACCATATAAAATTTGATTTTTTTTTACAAAGTTGTTGGAGTGCTGTGCTTAGTTGAACTTTTCTGAAAAAGTGTTTCCACACTGGCAGTTTTGGCTTTATCCTATCTCCTCAGGGCTTCAGTGGACTTTGTCAACAAGTTTCCTTCCATACAAATCAACAGGCAAGATTATAGCTCTTTTACAACAGGTTTGCTTTCAAATCAAGCCTTCTCCTTCTTTCTCTATCTAAGGCATTTATGGCAACATGTCACTGCTGCCCTGAGGGAAGGTGACATTGATGCAGCAACAGAACATAAGCACGTCCTTGAGGAGAGGCAACGAAAAGAGGAGAGGCAACGAGCAACAACCAACACACTTTGGAAACCAAAATATTTTATCAAAGAGGTAATGGGAAAGATAATAGGCAACAGAAATGTTCAGTCATTGCATCTGAATATCTTTATGACATTTCAGCTTTGAGTTTTGAAGGTCTTTTGTAATTATACAACTGTTTAGAGTAACCTGTTTGGATATGAGGGTAATATGGACAAATATTAATTAACTTCATCTTATTTTGTACGTCTTTTCTTTG
Organism: Pseudonaja textilis; assembly: GCF_049901715.1. Lineage (NCBI taxonomy): Eukaryota > Metazoa > Chordata > Lepidosauria > Squamata > Elapidae > Pseudonaja > Pseudonaja textilis. The sequence continues at coordinate 49,984,420 of NC_142008.1, read as the reverse complement.
TGGGCTTCTTTGCAATTCCTTCTCCAATTTTTTTATATTTTTCTTCTAAAGTCTTTTGTGTCTGCCTCTTTTTTCTATTTCTCTTTCCCACATATGTTATAGTTAGTACATTTTGTAATGAAGTCTTTTCTCTTTTGTTTTCATTTAAGAAAAATTTCAACTCTTTTTCCATATATCTTATAAATTCTTTTTCAATATTAGGTTATTCATTGTCCACCTTGACCTCTTTTGTTGTCCCTTTCATATTACTTTTATCGGACTGTGGTCTGGCCAGATATTTGTTTCAATACTTATTTCTTGTATATTAATAATGAAATCTGTAGATGCCTGCACCATATCAATCCTAGACCAAGACAGATATATATTTGAATAAAATGTATATTGATTGTTTTTTGGGTGTATTTCTCACCATGTGTCTTGGATTGCTAATTCCTCCATCATCTTGAAGAAACATCTTGGTAGTGTTTTCATGGTTTTTTTGTTCATTTTTTGTGTTTTATAGTCCATTTCCACATCGACTGTTGCATTGTAATCTCCCAAAATACATATACTTTCATCCTCAAATTCCATTATTTTCTTGTGTAGTTTATCATAAAATTCTTCTTGATTTTCATTTGGTGCGTATATTGCCACTAGTAGTGTCTGCTTACAATTCATCATCATTTCCACCATTGTTCTGACTCAGCCAGGTTCCCAGAAAGCAAACACAAACTCAGTAACTCAAACCTTCACAGCTTTAATCCACAAATAAACTTCTTTGTAGATTTGTAGATTGAAACAGAGATGGCGGCAAAAGTAGCAGCAGCTTGAGGAGCTCCAGCGGGCATGGGCAGCACCAGGCGACAAGCTTTCTAATCCCTGCAGGTCCAGCCAGCAAGGTGGAAAGCCTAGCGCCCGAGACTTGCCAGCAAGCCAGAAGGAAGCTCCATTCCTCAGTAAATGCTCAATTCAAAAGTACTCGGCTATTTCCAATTCTTCCCATCCATGACCAGCATGCTAGAGGAAAGCTAAATCCTCAGAAAGTGCTAAATTCAAAAGCAGTCTATTCAAAAGTGCTCAACGATCTGCGATTCGACCCATCCTTGCTAGAAGGTAAGGTGGTGGGGCTCGCCAGTGCCGGGGGCTCTACAGTCATCCTTGCAGGGCAGTGAGACGGTGAGATACATCCCATCCTTGCAGGGCAGTGAGCACTGAGAGCTGTGAGTCGGTCTTCAGACGTTTGCAGCCAGGTGTGAAGCAGACTGCTTCCCCCCCACTGCCCCTCCTTCCCTCTTCACCAAATTGCTATTCTGGACACCATCTTTAAAAGGACAGTAACTTTGGACTTCCAATAAGTAGGGAAGTATTATTATAACTGAACTCCTGCGAAGATTGGAACCAATTTTATTTCCTGTGATAGAAACAGAAGTATATTGAAGCCAGGAGTGAATGCTCAATACAAATCTGAGTCTACATAGTAAAAATATAAACTGTTCAAATTTCCAGTACAAGACTATCTAAGTGCCTCTTTCTTTTAAAAGCAACAAACTTTGAAAGTGTATTTAGTTAACTAGGAGGTGCCCAGAAATCCTATTCATCAAAGGAAAATGAAAACAAAAAGTTTCCTGTTGCCTCCCTGTGAATTGTTCTGTTTATCTCTGCTGAATCAAAGTCTGCTTGCAAAAGGGAGAGAAGAATAGTTGGTTTCCTCTGTTCTTCAACAGGAAGTAACCAATTAAAAAAATATCTTGCATTCCTTCGCCTCCATTGAAACAACCTGCCTGCTAGCTCCGAAGTCATTAATCTTTGAGAGGAAGAAACTGGCTGTGATTCACCCCTTTTTGATGACAAAATGCAAATCCAGCAAACACTTTAAATCAGCCATCTCCATAGGCTGTGTTTTCCGCCCCCTAAAGAGAGAATTTAAACATTCAACCAGCGATTTTTAAAAAAGCATTTTCTAATTCTACCTCCATACCTATATCAATGATTAGATAATCAATTTACAAAAATAATTAATTTATCAATTGTTTAATTGATTTATTGTTTTAATTGATCAGTGTGATTAGAGTGTTTAATGCAAATAGTGTGATTACTGATTAATGTAAAAAAATCAGGGTTAATGTAATTTAATTGATTAGTAAAATTAGTGATTCGGTGAATTTAATTGAACAGTGTATTTAACAATTAGTGTAATTAATTAATTAGGCTGATTATTGCTTAGCATAATTACTTGACTAGAGAGATTATTATAATTGATTAATTGGTGTGATATTGGCTATATGGATTACCCAAAATTGTTTTATTAAGCAATTTAATCAACATACTATCTCAACAAACCCACCATGCCAGTAAAAAAATCCAATACCAAATCATAACCTAAAGAAAAAAAAATCCCCACCAATGAACCACAAGACTCCTGCACATGCTTTATATGCTTTGTAACTCTAAAGGTTAATGAAAATTCCATCAAATGTTCTCTATGTGAAAAATATGCTCATCATGACTGCCTGGAATTACTCAAGCAAATGACTCAATTCCTAGAAACATCCAATTATGCATTTCCATTTTTCTGCCCACCATGCAAACCCAAACTGGACAAACTTATAGCCCCGTTTGAAAGAGTTGACTCCATAGAAACGTGAATATCATCCCTTGACACCATAGTAGCATCCCTGAATACTTTAAATGAAAGATTAACTAACCTTGGGAAAAAAAAGACAAACACACAAACCTGAACATCCAATAGCTACAAACCAACAACTGCAACCTAATCCACAAAAAAACATAAATTCAACAAATAACGATATCCCAATCCTAGTCAGAGAAGCTGTTGAACGCGAACGAAAGCATCTCAATGCCATCTTATTTGGTCTAGAGGACATCAATAACGATGATATCACAATTGTCCACAACATCATTAGTGACTATCAGGCATCAACCATCTCCCCTGATGAAATACTTGACATTTCCCGCATTGGCCGAGAGCTCAAAAACAGATGGCTCTGTGGCCCCACATTTCTGCAGGGTCATTTGCAAAAATGAATTAAGCAAATGTAAATTCATTTATACTATAAATTCACTCACCAAAAACAACACCAACCATAAAAGCCTCTGATCTCATCCTGACCTAACCTTACACCAATGTGCCCGCTCCTGTATACTACGCACAAAACACAAAAATCGTCTAGACAATGGAGAGAAGGACCTGTACATTGATTACCATGTAGACAGTATCAAAAGAAAGTCACACAACCCACAAGTCAGTATCCAACCTTACTTCAACCAATCCACCATCACCCAAGACTAGGCATGCATACCCCCAAACTACCTCAATTCAAACTACAGCTGGCCTTAAATGCAATCTACTCAGTGCAACAAGCCTTGTAAATAAAATACCCAAATTTCTCCTCTTACTAAATATGGCTAAATTCGATGACATATTTGTCTGTGAAACATGGCTCAACGCATCTCTCCCTGACTCCATTAATGTCAGCCTCAAGATCTCTTCGGGTACCCAAACAACTATCCTTTATTTCTCCCTTAGTATCTCTACTGCTAGGCTTATTTCTTTCGGCTGTCATTAGCAACGGGGGAGGGATAATTGTGGGGGAAGAGAGCTGGAGGTGTTTTGCATTCTTTTACTGTGGGCAGAAGAAGGGGGATTTTTTCTTTCCAACTTTCCATTTCCTTGCTAGCCTCTATCCCTTTTTGCGCAGCTGCGAAGTCTTATCAAAATATGTCAAGGTCAACGGACAGAGGCCTCATCGCCACCTGAAGATGCTCACATGATCATATTCAGAACTTTTAATTGGCAGAGATTTTTGGACTTTGGGGGGTGGGAACAATTCCATTTCTTTGTATGTGTGATCTGCGCGCCAAATTCTCACTTTTGGAATTCCATTTGTAGCTTCCTTTTCATCTTCCAGTAAAAGAAGAACTTTGCTCTGAGCCATGGAGTCTGAGTATTTCTTTCTTGGCTTTTGAAAGGAGCACACATTGACATTATTCCGAAAGTCCCATCAGCCCACCCGGAGAAAACACAAATTTTTCTTCCGAGGGGGTTTTCACATCATGTCATCTCCAGCGGTGAGGAGGATGAGCAGGGAGCTGTGGGGGGCAGCAAATGCTGTTACCAGAGATGCCAGCCACCGATTTGTTAGCTGACCTTACACTGGAAGAAACTCCAGCCGAGATGCCCAGATGGTGCGTTAGGAGTTGGATGGAAAATCCGGAAGACCCCCCCTCCTGGAATCACTGTAAGTCGAAGAGGTGCGAGGAACGGCTGTGGCAGGGGGAGGAGATGGAATGCAGGCTGGATCAAGCCGGGAAAAGCTTTAAGGATGCTTCTGAGAAACCCGGCAGGGCTCCAACATATGAGGGGAAGAGAGGCGAGTTCAGCCTGGGGAAGTCGGGCTGCCACCACCCCCTGGCCCATCCCACGCCGGCGCAACCACCAGCCCCGTCTGGGGAGCCCCAGCAGCGGGGGTAATGCCTAGAAGACGCCACCTGCCCTCCTTAGATGTGAAGTTTGGAGGAAATTCCAAGGATTTGGGGTTTTTCCTGGTGCAGGTTGGAAGCTATATGGCAGAATATGAAAGGGAGTTCACCTCTGAAGCAGCCAAAGTAAGATGTGTTACCAGAACCCTGGAGGGGATGGCAGCTGACTGGGTGGTGACTCTGTATAATGATAACTCCCCCCAACTGCGAAGCCTTGATGTTTTTATGACTGCCTTGAGGAGGAGGTTTGAAGACCCTCTGGCAGAAAGAAGGGCCAGGATCAGGATGAAAACCATAACTCAAGGGGGAAGATCAGTTGCTGACTACACCCAAGAGTTCAGACAGCTGGCATATCGCATTCGAGGCTGGTCCCAGGAAGCTCTAATAGACGCCTACAAAGATGGCCTAAATGAAGAGATATACCACATGTGCATCTCCAGAAGGGATCCCCATGACTTGCAGTTGTGGTACCTGTTAGCGGAAGAGGTGGAAATAGATCTAGCCCGAAGTAGACGCAGAGGAGGCCCCGCATGGAGCACCCAGCTCCCTCCCCGGCTCCGAGAGATCCCTAAGCCCCGGAAGGGAGGGGTGATGACAAGGGCCAAATCCACTGCCTGTTTCCGTTGTGGGAAGGAAGGCCACCGAATGCGGATTGTCGAGTCAAACCAGATCCAAAAAGGACGGGGCCCTGGAAGGAAGCCCGAATCCTCCCCAACCAGGCCTCGCGAAACTGGGCTAACGATAGGGAGGTTGTAGAAGTCACTCCCCAGCGGAAAAAGAGCTGGGACCCCGACTCCTCCCGACGAGAGTGAGACCGACTCGGAAGACGACGTCTCGGTAAGTCCTAACCGGGCCCCCTTACCATTCCAATTAAATTAAGGGTGCCCACCTCGGGTACCGAGGGAAATGCTGGCCTTATTGGACTCGGGGTGCACGAGGTGCCTAATCAGCATGAAAGTAGTTAAGGGCATGGGCATTGGACTGAGAAATTTGAAAACGCCCATATCCTTTTACCAATTGGATGGGTCTGAAGCGGGAGGTTGCCCTGCACGGTTCATAACGGAGCCCGTAGAGATGACCATGGGAACCCACAGCGAGACCTTGTGCTTTATTGTGGCTCCCGGGATGGAACAGTCCCTAATCTTGGGATTGCCCTGGCTTCGGAAATGGAATCCCCTAGTGAACTGGAGAAAAGGGTGGATACGGTTCGTACTGACCAACCTCCAGGAAGGAGGAGCAACCCCCTGGAACCGGGAGAATCCCCATCCGAAGCCCCAAACCCCTGCTGAGACAGCTTCCACAGGGCCGAGCGCATAGAAGGGTGGAGAAAATCCCAAAAGAGTACTGGGACCTAAGAGAGGTTTTTAGCGAAGAGGCCTCCGATGAGCTCCCTCCCATCGGTCAACTGATTGCAGCATTGAATTTCTACCGGGGTGACACTACCGAAACCAAAGATGTATTCGATGGCCCCAAAGGAGTTAGAGGAATTGAGATCGTTTATCGACAAGAACTTGAAACGAGGGTTCATCCAACCTGCCAGACCTCGAGTGGCGGCCCCTGTGATGTTCCGCGAGAAGAAAGATGGCTCCAAGCGCTTGGTGGTGGACTACCGAAATTTGAACGCGGTATCCGTGGAAAATGTATACCCCCTCCCTCTAATGAAGGACATGTTAGCTCACCTGGCCAAGGGGAAGATCTTCACGAAACTGGACTTGAGGGAGGCCTATTACCGAATCCGAATTAAAGAGGGGGACGAGTGGAAAACTGCATTCAACTGCCCAATAGGTTGCTTCCAATTCAATGTTCTCCCATTTGGCCTACAGGGGCACCAGCTGTCTTCATGCAATTGATCAACCAAGTGCTCCACGAACATTTATACAAGGGGGTTTTGGTCTACCTGGACGATATCCTTATCTACTCGGAGACCAGAGACCAACATGTGAAACTGGTGCGGTCCGTGCTGCACAAACTGCGTGCTGCCAAATTGTACGCCAAATTGTCCAAGTGTGAGTTCCATCAAGAAAAGATTGACTACCTGGGATATCGTATCTCACCCGAGGGTCTTGAGATGGACCCGGAGAAGGTACGAGCCGTATTGGAGTGGGCCCCACCAAGAACCCGAAAACAACTTCAAAGTTTCCTTGGATTTGCCAACTTTTACCGGCAATTCATCCCATGCTTTGCTAAAATAGCCATGCCTATCACCAACCTCCTAAAAACAAAGGGGAAGCGAAGCCAAAGCCCAGCCAGCCGTTGAATTGGTCTATGGAGTGCCAAGCCGCTTTTGAGAAGCTAAAAGACTATTTGCTGCCGAGCCAGTGCTAAAGCATCCGGACATGGATGTCCCCTTCATGATCCAAGCTGATGCAAGTGATGTAGCGGTAGGAGCGGTCTTACTTCAGTTAAACGAGAAGGGGACACTACAACCGTGTGCCTACACATCCCGTAAATTAACTGACACTGAACGTAGATGGGCTGTCTGGGAGAAAGAAGCTTTTGCAGTCTGCTGGGCTCTAATGACCTGGAGGCATTTTCTGGAAGGCGCGAGGCACCCATTTGAGGTCTGGACTGATCATAAAAATCTGGAGGCCCTAAAAACGCCTCGGAGACTATCTCCTAAGCAAGTTAGGTGGGCCCAGTACTTCAAACGATTCAATTTCTCTCTGAAGTACATCCCAGGAGGAAAGAATTTTATGGCGGATGCTTTATCCAGGATGCCACAATACAACAGTGTTCGAAAAGAAGTGATAAGTCCGATCGTGCCCACCACACAGCTGGCAGCACCAGTGGTCACCAGAGCGCAAAAGAAGAAGCAAGAGGCAGATCTGTCCAATGATTTGATCGAATGATTTAAAGAAGCTTTCAAAACAGATGAATGGTTCCAGGCAAATGCAAATAACTGCACCGTTAGAGAGGGGTTAGCCTGGATGGGAACGAAGCTGTATGTACCAAAAACATTGAGGAGCCAAGCATTACAACAAACTCATGATTCCAAGGCGGCGGGTCACTTTGGGTTCGTGAAGACCTTACACCTGGTGAAACGGCAGTTCTGGTGGCCCTCCTTGAAAAAAGACATTGAAACTTATGTAGCAAGTTGCCCAGTTTGCGCCTCAGCTAAGAGACCTCCCGGTAAGCCACGAGGTCTGTTACAGAATGTGCCAGGCCAACTGCCCCTTGGAAGGAAATCTCTATGGACTTTATAGTAGATTTACCTGAGAGTGCTGGGCACATGGTGATCTGGGTGGTGACCGACTTGTTTTCCAAACAGGCACATTTCATACCTTGCACCAAGATTCCCTCGGCGAAGTCATTAGCCAAACTGTTCATTATACACGTCTACAGACTGCATGGTGTTCCTGAACGTATAATATCAGATCGAGGAGTTCAATTTACCTCGAACTTCTGGAGGGAATTTTTGAAGTTAATAGGCTCCACCCAAGGTTTAAGCTCCGCCCACCACCCCCAAACTAATGGGGCCTGCGAGAGGACTAACGGGGTGTTAGAGCAATATCTCCGGTGTTACATAAATTATCAGCAGGACAACTGGGTGGATCTGCTACCTTTTGCAGAAGTAGCATATAACAACTCCGTTCACAGCAGCACTGGTTTTACCCCTTTCAAAGTGGCCACGGGACAAGAGTTTGTACCCATACCTGAACTTCCTCGCGAGAAACCCAATATCCAGTCATTGGATGACTGGATATCTCAACTACAACTCAATTGGCCAGTCGCTCGTAAAGCTCTGGACGAAGCGCATCAATCCCATAAGAAGTTTGCGGACAAGAAGAGAGCCCCACAACAGTCGTATCGAGTAGGCGACAAAGTATTCCTCTCAACCAAGTATCTGCAAACCATTCAGAAATCAAAGAAGTATGTGGGGCCTTTCCCTATTGAGCGAATTGTGAATCCCGTGACGGTACAATTGACGCTACCAAAGACTCTTCGTCGCATTCATCCTGTTTTCCATGTCAGCCTGCTAAAACCCGAACACCTGTACATTGAGACCAACCCAGACTGATCCCCCGTCCCATTGTTGATTGAGGGTGAACAACATTTTGAGATTAAAGAGATTTTAGACTCTCGAAAATGGAGGGGTCGTCTACAATATCTTGTAGCCTGGAAACATTTTCCCCCCTCTCATGCTGAGTGGGTGAACGAAAAAGACGTTAAGGCTCCTGACCTGCTAAAGAAATTTCATACTAAGTATCCTGATAAACCATAAGAATGTATGCAATGCTTAACATATCTTTTTATTCTCTCTTACAGGGACTGATGTCCTTTTTCTAGGGGGGGTCCGAATGTCAGCCTCAAGATCTCTTTGGGTACCCAAACAACTATCCTTTATTTCTCCCTTAGTATCTCTACTGCTAGGCTTATTTCTTTCGGCTGTCATTAGCAACGGGGGGGAGGGATAATTGTGGGGGGGAAGAGAGCTGGAGGTGTTTTGCATTCTTTTACTGTGGGCAGAAGAAGGGGGGGGATTTTTTCTTTCCAACTTTCCATTTCCTTGCTAGCCTCTATCCCTTTTTGCGCAGCTGCGAAGTCTTATCAAAATATGTCAAGGTCAACGGACAGAGGCCTCATCGCCACCTGAAGATGCTCACATGATCATATTCAGAACTTTTAATTGGCAGAGATTTTTGGACTTTGGGGGGTGGGAACAATTCCATTTCTTTGTATGTGTGATCTGCGCGCCAAATTCTCACTTTTGGAATTCCATTTGTAGCTTCCTTTTCATCTTCCAGTAAAAGAAGAACTTTGCTCTGAGCCATGGAGTCTGAGTATTTCTTTCTTGGATTTTGAAAGGAGCACACATTGACATTTACCTCATTAAGAGACTATCATGTTTACCGATCTGATCATGAAATCTGTAGAGGAGGTGGTTTCTATCTTCTATAAAAAGTCCTTACATCTAAAAAACATCCAAGTTACTCAGGAGCTTGCTCTTCCTGAGACCATTATCTGTGAACTGACCTTAAATATCACATTTTGGTTCTTACTATGTTACAGAGCCCCTGATTATGACATAGAACATGTAAACAAACTAAATACACTACTAACATGGGCAGCATCCTGCCCACACACTTTTTTTCTTTCTTGGTGACTTCAATCTACCTCATATTAACTGGATCCTAAACAAATGTACAACTGAACCCATACATGCAACCTTCTACAATGCTGTAACAAATCTGGGACTGGAACAACTAGTAACCAACAATGCTAGGCTAAACAACTGCCCTTGATCTCATCTTCTGCAATAGTTTAAATTCAATTTACAGAATACAAATTAAAAAACCCCTTTCCAACATGAACCACAACACGATTGACTTTTGTCTCAACATAAATCCACACAAAAATCATCACAATGACAAAATCCCCAATTATAACTTCAAAAACGGCAACTATGATCTTATAATCAATGATCTCTCTTCCCTTGATTGGAAATTTCTATTCACCGGATGCAATACTGTTGAAGACCATTACAACATATTCTTACTAGAAATCAAAAGAGCCATCAAACTATATGTACCAATAACAACTCCCCAAACCAGGATAAACAGATTACCCAAAACCATAAGGAAGCTTCAATCCAAAAAGAGATCACTTTGGTGAAAAAACAAATCTGGTCACATTGCCAACTTCAAAAGCTGATCCCAAAATCTATGCCACCAGATAAAAACTGAATGCACTAATTATCACATTAAACAAGAGGAAAACCTTCTATGCACCAATTCCATCCTCGCTTTCTACAACTTTGTAAACAACATACTAAAAGACTCAAGATCCATCCCACCCCTAAAAGGACCTAATGGTAAAGACTGCAATGATGACACCATTAAAACCATCCCTCTTTAACACATTCTTTGGCTCAGTATTTGTAACCAGCAATGGATCACGCCCAGTACTTCCTAGTCGAACCACAGTCAACTACAATGATTTAATACATATCGATTTTACAGAAGACATTGTTGAAAAAGCACTGCACAATCTAAAACCATCCCTATCTATTGGACCGGGCGGAATATGTGTCTACTTCTTAAAAAAGCTATCCACTGCCATAGCCGAACCTCTAAGCATAATCTTTGAAAAATCTTTCAGGACCAGCTCCTTGCCAAACCTATGATCACAAGCCACGGTCATCCCCATCTTCAAAAAGGGAGACCCCAGCCTAGTTGAAAATTACAGACCAATCTCTTTATGCTGCATCACCTGTAAAGTCATGGAATCAATTATTAACCAATCCATTATCCTCCACTTAGAGGCAAACAACCTACTCTCTAATAAACAATTTGGTTTCAGAAAAAAACTATCCTGTAATCTGCAACTCTTACACTGCAAAAACATAACTCGATCAAGGCAAAGCAATAGATGCAATGTACAATTCTGTAAACCCTTTGATTCAGTGGTACATGGCAAACTACTACTAAAACTAAAATCTTATGGTATCACTGGACAACTGCATAACTGGATAGAAGCATTCCTGTCAAACAGACAACAAATGGTCGAAATTGGGGAATGTCCTATCAAATTCTCTACCTGTCAACAGTGGTGTCCCCCAAGGTAGTGTTTTAGGACCAACTCTCTTCATACTCTACATAAATGACCTCTGTGATCATATTAAGAGCAACTGTGTTCTCTTCACTGATGATGTAAAGCTATTCAACACCACAGACAATACTACTACCCTCCAAAAAGATCTTGACTATGTATCAGAATGGTTAATCAAATGGCAACTTCAAATCTCAAACAATAAATGCTCTGTCTTACATATTGGCCAAAAAAAAAAAATCAGAAAATAAAATACAAGCTAAATAGTCAAGACCTTGTTGAGGATCCAAACTCTGTCAAGGACCTTGGAGTACTCATCTCTAATGATCTAAGTGCTAGAGCCCACTGTAACTACATAGCCAAAAAGGCATTAAGAGTTGTTAATCTAATCCTATGTAGCTTTTTCTCTGGTAATATCACACTAACTAGAGCATACAAAACATTTGCTAGACCTATACTTGAATATAGCTCATCAATCTGGAACCCATACCATGTATCTGATTGAAAAAGTCCAGAAATATTTCACAAGAAGAGTTCTCCTCTCCTCTACTCATTGCAGAATACCTTATGCCACCAGACTTGAAACTCTAGACCTAGAAAACCTAGAACTATGCCACCTCAGGTCCGATCTAAATATAGTATATAAAATCATACATTGCAATGTCCTGCAAATGAATACTTCAGCTTCAATCATAACAATACAAGAGCACACAATAGATACAAACTCAAGGTTAACCGCACCAAACTTGACTGCAGAAGATACGACTTCAGCAACAGAGTGGTCAATGTTTGGAATACTCTACCTGACTCTTCCCCAAACCACAAAACTTTAACCCGAGTCTGTCTACTATTGACTTCACCCCCTTCCTAAGAGGGCTGTAGGGGGAGTGCATAAGCACACCATTTGTGCCTGGCATACCTGTCCTATTGTTTCTTTTTATTTTTCTTATAAGTATCTATCTCATGTATTCAAAACTATGTTTATTCTTATACCTGTATCTTGTAAGCGATTGACAAATCAAACCAATCAATCAATCAATAGATAGATAGATAAAAGATGGCTGGCAGCCAATTAGTCCAACCAGAAAAGCCTTGACAGAATTCTTCAGATAAGCCAGTATCTCTACACACAATGCTGGGTCCTTAGAGCGTCTTAGAACGTTTTTGCCTTCTACAGAGCAAAAACCCTTTGAAACCAGGCTTATATTCCCTGAAGGGAGGGGCCATTAATTGGCATTCTTATTCCTGAGTGGCCCTCTGCTGCTCTTCTGTGAATCATCCTGTGCTCACTCGCACTTAGCACAGGCTCATCAGGAACCTCCTCCTTACTGCTGCCGGCTAACCATAACAACCATTTTCACCCTTCCCTCATAATATTGAAAGATTTGTTTAGTTTTTATTGTGTTGTTAATGTATACTATGCCTCTTTTGCTTTGTTGTGCTAGGGGGGTTATAGTTTCCCATTTTTAGGATAGTCCAATACTTTATTGTGTTGCTTTTTAATATGCACTTCCTGCAAACAAATTATATCCAGTTTTAGTTTCTCTAGTTTGTTAAATATCCTTTTTCTTTTTATTGCTGAATTCAGTCCATTTATGTTAACTAACATTAACTTTATTTCTTCTCCTATGTCTTTATTTATAATAGGGTTTAGTTGCTCTTGTCATTCTTATGTCTTTTGCTTCCTTTGGTCTCACTTCTTCTCTTCTTACTCTTTCTTCTTGTTCTTTTTCCTCTCTTCTTTGTCGTCCATTCCTCTCCCCTGCTGCTTCTTAATTTCTTCTGTTTCCCTCATTTTCTCTTCCTCTTGCTCTCGAATGATCCGCTTTCTCTATGGAATCTAATCTATGTCTCTGTTCCTGCCATGTCACCATTGTTCCCTCTGATATCAACCATCTGAAGTTGATCCTTCTTTTAATTTGACATTTTGTCACCAACTGTATTCCTTCTCAAATCTCTTACTTTTCTTGGTATTTGCTTCAAAACTGTTATTCCTTTCCCTTTATATTTCAATGGAGCATCTCTCTTTCTGCAAGATTTCTGTTCTTATAGCTTTCTTTGTGAACCTAACATATACCTCTCTTGGTAGTTTATTTCTCAATGCATATCTGGTTTCTCCTCTAAACATTTCATCTATATCAGTCATCACTCTTCTTTGGTCACCTCCAAGGCCCTTGCTAGCAAGTCTACCATTATTTCTGCTAGGTTTCTCCCCATTTCTTCATCAATGTTTTGGAATCTTAAATAATAGTCAGCACGATCCATCTCCAATGAAATAATTGTCAAAACATGGTCAAGACTATCAGGGAGATCTCACATTTTGTTGAGGCTTTAAACAGGATCCATGGGACCAGATCTCCACCCTAAAAATTGCTTTGCCCCAATGTATTATAGTACCAATTCTGAAGAAGGCAAAAAACCAAAATGTACTGGTAAACTACAACACACACACACACACACACACTGCCTTCTAACCCTGCTGGAGCAGGTGATTGGGCTAGAATAGATATCTCATTATCTTTCTCCTCCCTCCCTCCCTCCATCTTTATTTCTTTTTCTTTTTGTGGCTTCCTTCCATCCCCCTCTCTTTCTTTGTCCCTTTTTCTTTCTTTCACTTTTCTCTTTCTTTTTTTGGTAGTTTTTTTAAGTCTTAAAGTCTCCTTTTTCTTTTCCTCCTTCTCCCTTTCTTCCCCAAATAAGTTACTTGTTCATCAAAGATGGCTTCTTCTTTGTCCAAATCATCTTGTTGTGCAGTCAGTTTCTCATAGGTGCAAATCACCATTTTTAAAAATTTTTAAAAATTGAAAAAGAGAGCCAAGAGAGTCCTTCCCTTCTTGTTCCTCTTCTTTGTATTTTTTGAATTCAATTTTCAATTCATCCACAAGCGATGCCATTGTAGAGAGAATTTTTTTTCTTCAAAACAACCACCCAAGTGTTTTTAGTCCTTCAAAGATAATTTCCAAAAATTCCAAAGTCACCAAACAGTCCAAATAAGCTGTTTCTTTTAGCACTTTCTTCTTTCTTCACTTTTTCTTTCTGGGGTTACTGTTTAGTTGCAATATTCCAGTTAAAATGTATCTTTTAGAAGTCTTGTTAGTATTTAATGATTCTTTAAAATTCTAGGCAATCTCCTCCTTGCTTCCAAATCCTGCTCCAGTTCTTTTCCTCTCCTGCCTGATCCCCCCTGTCTTCACCACCTTCTACAGAGGTGGCTAGCCCTGAAGCCAAGTGGCTCAAGGCACTTCAGCGGCGAGCGCAGGCAGAACCCGCGCACGATTGCAGATTCCTGCCTGCCCCGAAGTGCTGCAAACTGGAAGTCTCCACTTTTCTCTTTCTTTTTTTCCTTCTCTCTTTCTCTGTCTCTTTCTTTTCTCTCTCTCTTTCCCTCTCTCAGGCTCACCCCATTGACTTGGTGCACCGCTCTGCTCGGACTTGCTTAGGCAGGTCCCTCCAGTGCAGCAGGCTCAATGGGGTGGACCTGCGGGGCCGGCACCTAGAACACAGCAGTGGCGGCACATTTGAAAAGTAGAGCAAAGCCAGAGGTCGGTAATTTTTGTTGCAAAGAATCACAAAAGCTTCTGGGTTGTGCACAAGAAGGGACACACATGGCAATGCAATTCAGCAACATAAAATAAAGAAATACAAATAAAACAAATCAGCAAGAAATGGCACTACTAGAATCTAAACAGAGATGGTTTGCCGATTCTAGTCCAAAGATCTGCTCCAGCAGGGTTAGAAGGGTTAGAAGGGAGTGTGTGTGTATGTGTGTGCATGGCTGTCAAAACTCCAAAAACAGGTCAAGCAGCTCTGCGGAGACCAGTCATAAATTAGAACACTTGCTAAGCAACCGGCCATTAAGTGAGGACCACTTGTTTGCCAGTCACCTGGCCATACCCACCCAGTCACATGACCACCAAACCATACCTACCCAGTCATGTGACTAGCAAGCCATGACCAGCCAGCAAGCCACGCCAGCCAATCACATGACCAGCAAACCACACCCACCCAGTCACATGACCAGCAAGCCACACCCTCAAATTAGGCCATGCCCACAGAAATTTGAATCCCACACCTGGGTGGGGGGCACTGAGGATGAGTTTGTAGCACCAATGGGGCGGTGGACTGAAAAAGTTTGGGAACATCCTACATCTAAATTTGGACTAAATCCAGAACATTAAAGTTTAAATTGGTCTATGAGAGCCAGACTACACAAATTTCAACAGCCATTAAATGACAGTAAAGAAATGAACCAATCATCCAGTTTTTGTATAACCTACATCTAGCAGTCGTAGCTTAAGATGAGGCAATGGAGTATCTTTAATTCAGAGAAGCAAAAGTGAAATATGAAAAGCTAAGATACTGTTCTGTAGTGGATGGTATTCATGGAGTATACTTCCAGTATAGCAGCTTATTTTTATATTAAGATTTTTCAAAGCAGGCTGTATTATTAGTCATTATTATAATTATGCTGAACATCTAGATTTCTTTTTTCTACTTTCTTTTTTAAGTTTTCTGTTAAGATGATGATGCTAAAAAGATTAAATCAAAAACAAAAATCTGAATTTTTTAAAACTAAGTAGTGTGTTCAATTTACATCATGAGAAAGTATTGCCAAAATAATGTCAAAAAATATTTTGGATGTCCTTGATATTTTCTTAACAGAGATCTTATTATATTTTATTATATTTTTGACAAGTTCTTACATTAATATAGATGCTTACCTGCAATTTTTGTAATTCTTTTCAGGGCGATGGGTGGATGTACTTTAATCCCCTCTGGAAGAGTCATTGCTAAATTCACCTGGATTCAAATACCCATTTTCTAAAGGCATTAAATAGATGCATTATTTAATCTTCAGATGTGATTGTCGTCTTGTTTATTAAAGCTGCATTTTGTAAATAATGTACCTCAAAATGAAAAACTCAAGTTTATTGAAGAGCCATTCTATATACATATATTAGAAGTTGGCTATGCTTCCTGTGTGTTGATACCATATGTTTATATTGTATATAATATACATATCACACAGACAGTAATTAAATATCTGACCTTTTGCAATGAAATCAGTGTGTACCACATTGCTTGCAGGATCAGACTTCACATTATTATCGCTTTCTAGTATTGATAAATTTTTGTATTTTTCACACTGCCAAAGTTTTGCACTTAAAGCCACTGAATAACTTACAGCTGTAACAGAGCCTGCCTAAAGAACATATTTTGACAAGAATATTTTTGTTAGTTTGTTTGAATGTAACATATAAAAGCAGATTTCTGCCTTTGTGGGTCATTCTGAAACTTTATTTCCTGGTACCATGTAGGAAAACAGAAATATCTAAGCAATTTTGTTAGCCATTGACCCCTTCCTTTTCATTATGTACTTTGTGTACCTAATGTATTTTTGTTGGTTTTTTTGAACAGTGTAGATATTTGATAACTTCATGATCGGTAGATGAACCAGAGATTTCTGAAACAGTTTTAATTTTTCAAATGAATTGAGAGTTGTTTGGCTTCTGTATCCAGTTTTGTTGACTGCATCAATTTATTTTATTTTTCATATTTGTAGACATCCATCTTCCTCAAAGAGAGAAGCATAAATGCAGAACTTACTTATAGGATCATTGAAATAATTTGTTCAAAAAAGGCTAGCTGTGAGGTGACTGTTTCAGCACAATTCCAAAACGTGGAAGGAAAGACTTCTTCCACATCATTTGTTGCTATAATAACCAAAGCTAGAATCCAAATTGTGTTATTTGCTATGAAGTGTTTCCTTGCAATAAAACTCTTAACTTTTGGAGAAAAGATTAGGAAAGAAATTTAGATTCCATAAAATGGTTTGTGCTATTTAGAATACCCATTCTGTTGTACCAGCCAGCTGG
The DNA here is from genome assembly GCF_049901715.1 of Pseudonaja textilis. Taxonomy (NCBI): domain Eukaryota; kingdom Metazoa; phylum Chordata; class Lepidosauria; order Squamata; family Elapidae; genus Pseudonaja; species Pseudonaja textilis. The sequence continues at coordinate 49,967,516 of NC_142008.1, read as the reverse complement.
TTTGCATAGTCATCTCAGCCAACTAGAACGATGTATGAGACAGCCTAGCTTCCTCAAGATGAGGGAGATGCAAACTGCCCGTAACTTCAGAATGGTCCAACTGATTGTTAATCATGTATGGAGAAGTAGCCATGGGTGGGATTCTACCAGTTCACACTGGTTCTATAGAACCGGTTGTTAATGTCACCAGTAGTTCTAAGAACCAGTAAAACCTACCCCTGCCTGGCCCTGCCCCTCTCTGCTGCTCCTATGGGCCAAAACCTGTTTTTTTTTTTACTGCACATGCACAACATTTTTCGCATGTGCGTGAAAATCATTGCTTCATTCTCCCCCACCCGCCCTCCCTTCACTATCCCCGTCCCCCATCCCTATCCACCGCTCCTACGCTAAAAACCCTGATTTTTTTTACTGCGCATGCACAAAAATCCTTGTCTCATTCTCCCCCTGCTCGCCCCGACTTATAGCGCATGTGTGGTACCTACAAAAATTTTCCTGCCTGGCGCCATCCTCACACCAGCAGCAGCAGCTGCAGCAACAGCAGCTCAGCCAGCCAGCCAGCCATCACTGCCTGCTTTCTGCCTCCCTGCTGAGTGAGTGAGGGCAAGACGCAAGCCCCAGTTGCCACCGCCGCTAACCGCCCTCGCCTGGCCAGTCTGCCTCCCAGGCCGTACCTTGCCTGGACTGCCTCCCAGGCCTGCCTGCCTGTCTTGCCTGGACTGCTACTGCCGCTAGCTGTCCTCGCCCACTCGGACTGCCTACCCCGGCCTCCGAAGACACGGATCAGTAAGTACGACGTCCAACCCGGTCGCTTACCTGCCGCCACCAGTCCTGGTTGAGTGCTGACTCCTGGGATGCCCATCGCCTTCGCTGACGCTCCCTGCTTCACCCGCCTCACCTCATCTTCCCTCAACCGTGGCCCTCCATTGTTGCTGCCTTGTCTTCCCACCACTGATTGGTAAGTGAAGAGGCAAAGCAGCAAGCCCTGCCGGTCCCCTATCTCCTTCTGCTGCTGCCGCCGCCACCAGCCCAGTCAAGTACCAACTCCTGGGCCGGCCACCTCTGCCTCGTCCACATGGCGGCTGCCATCTTGGCTAGGCTGGCGCCATTTTCCCTTGCCCACCATGGCCCAAGGGTTGCTGCCTTGCCTTCCCACCACCAATTGGTGAATGAGGAAGCAAAGTAGCAAGCCCCGCCGGTCACCTACCTTTTCCTGCCACCACTGCTGCCTGGTTGAGTGCTGACTCCTGGGCCAGCCAGTCCTTAGTCTTCATTGAAGACTGAGGAGGAGGACTCCGGCATAGCTAGCTATTCAAGTTGCCTGCCTCATTTTTGGTAAGTTGCTTTTTATTTATGTATTTATTTATTTTTTTAGTATCAAAAATAAATACATAAATAAAAAAACAACTTACCAAAAATGAGGCAGGTAACTTCTTTTTACATTGTTGTTATACATTATCTGTTTCTGCTTAAATCAATATATAGCAACATCAGTGTAACAAGAAGCTGCATGCATGAATTGACTTCCAGTTTGTAGGGCTTCGGCGGCAGCAGGAATCCGCGATCGTGTGCGGTTTCTGCTTGCGCTCGCCGCTGGAGTGCCCCGAGCCACCCGGCTTCGGGGCTAAGTCACCCCTTAGAGGTGACTGAAGATAGGGGAGACCTGACAGGGCTTGAGGGGAACCGCACCTCCCCTCCCCAGCTGGCTTAACTCCCTTTTCTGAAGGCGGTAGAGCAGCGGTCAGAAATGGCCGCCACAAAGAAGCACTCATCTGGAAAAGAATGTGCAGGAAGAAGCTAAGAAGTGAAAGTTTTGGCTGATCGGGATAAGAAGCAATATTCAAGATACCCTGGAATTTAAATTTTAAAAAAGGATACATCGCTCCCAAAGAAGATCCAGAAGCAGCGAATGAAAGGGAAAAGGGAAAGTTTGTTTTTTCTCACTCTCCTTCCTTATGGTGACAGCAGATGAACGAGAAATTGGAAATCCCGCTTTGGCAACAGCAGGTAATTAAACTGGAAAATTAAAGCCAAGGGGACAATAAAGATTTCTGATCACTGAAAAAACTTTTTCTTGCTATAAGTGGGAAGGGAGAGGAAAAGAATAAGAGTAAGATCTTGCTGGAGGAGACTGCTTGGAATTTTAAAAGAATCTAAAGTTAAATTGTAACAAGACTTCTAAAAGATACATTTTAATTGGAACTTTGTAACTGAATTGTAGCCCCAGGAAGAGGATGTGAAAAAAGAAGAAAGTGTTAAATGAAACAGCTTGTGTGTATTTGGACTGCTTGGTGACTCTGGGACTTTTGGAAATTATATTTCAATGATTAAAAACACTTGGGTGGTTGTTTAAATTTTTTTTTACAATGGTATCACTTGTGGATGAACTGAAAATGGAATTCAAAAAATATAAAGAAGAGGAACAAGAAGGGAAGGGCTCTTTTGGCTCCATTTTTAATTTTTTAGAAATGGCAATTTCTACATAGGAGAAACTACAAGAACAAGAAGATTGGGACAAAGAAGCCATCTTTAATGAACAAGTAACTTTATCTGGGGAAGAAAGGGGAAAGGGGGGAAAGAGAATGGAGAATTTAAGGCCTAAAAAAACAACCCAAAAAGGGAAAAATAAGGTGAGAAGTGGATATAATGTTAGAATTCAACAGAAAAGAGGAATACAGAAGAGGGAAATGGAGATGGAGAGACAAGGGGGTAAAAAGGGCAGAATGAAGAAGCAAGGGAGGAAGGATGGGAAGAGAAGCTACAAAAGTTTGAAACAAGATGTAAAGAAACAGGATTTATTTAGAGATAATGGGTAAAATATAACAAAATGAGATTCTGCAAAGGTACATAAGACTGTATTGTATTTGTATTAGAAATAATGTTAGAAAATTGGAATAACATATGATTATAAAATGGGATAAAATATTCAATGTAATTCAGTGAAACTTTTTTTTTCTTGAACAAAATAAATGAAATGAAATATGAGAGAATTGATTTAAGAAGGAATGGGAACATTTTAATTACATAATGTTTTAAAATATAAGTGAAATGGAGGGGAAGTAACTACGTAAAATTTATAACTGTTCCCATAGAAGCATGATACCTATTTGAAAAGGGATGTGTAAAATGTTTAAGATTTAAATGAATATTAATTTTAATGATAGAGTTCAATTGGTATGGATTGTTGTTTTAATTATACTATATATTTATATTTTTTTCTTTTCTTAAAATAGTTTTAGAATGTACTAAGCAGAATCCAAATGAAAGTTATGTATTATATTAAGTGTTAAATTTAGGGGAAAGATATAAAGGCGTCACACTCCAATCACTGATAACAGGATAAATTTTGTGTTAATGAGAAAAGATAATAGACAGCTGAAACTGGACAAAGGATATAAGTATAATGATTTAAATTAAGATGAAATAAATAAAATAGAATTAAGAGAGTGAAAAGAGGGGAGAAGCTATATAAAAATGTAGAATGGTAATAAGATATGGAATGGTATATAAAAGTGAGCATGAACTTGAATTTATGTCTGTATGAAGATATGTAACCCGGGATCAACCTGCTTTCAAAAAAGATGTTTTATGTTTTTCATGTTTCGTGTTTTGTTTGTATATGTTTTTTAAAAATTAATAAAATTTTTGGGGAAAAAAAGAAGTTGCATGCATACATAAATGATTTTTTTTTTAAATAAAAGTTTTTTATTTTTTTTTAAACATAAAACAAACATAAAACATAAACCATCTTCAGTTACCATCTTCAGTGTGTTGGCTGGTACAAATCACTTCTGCACAATCTCTGCAATCTTTCCCTTCCAATTTGCATTAATCCTTATATCATAAATCCATGATATATATTTATATTATTACTAATATTACATCATTTATGTGAACAAATCACCATTTTTACTTAATCTTCTTTATAATGTTCATTTCATCATCACCAATCTATTCTATAACAATATATCCTTACTTTACCTTACCTCTGTAATTTTATTATACTTATAACATATTATAAAATATTTCATAAATGAAAAAGCAAAGCAGAAACAAATATCAATAAGTACAGCAGTGTAACAGAAAAAATATTTAAATTTCTTTGTATCGGCTTATTTCTAATTTTGTTAATTATATCAACATAATTATTGTATTTAATTATTGTATTTAATTCATACATAGCAATGATCATTCTCCACCTAATTTCTACCTCTTATCTCTATCCATTTCTGCACATTGTAATTTTTTAATTTCATCTATGGGGAACGCTTCATTTTTCCACTATTGTGCAAACATAATTCTAGCCGCTGTTAACACGTGTAACATTAAATATGTATTATACTCCCTTTATTTATGTGGGTACCAACAAATATATTTCTGGTTTTAAAATTTAAATCTATATGTTGTTATGCTGTCTCAGCCAGTCTATGGGAGTTGGATAGTTACTTAGGAATTATGAGCTGTCCCCTTAAGGGAATGCATCATGGTAAATATAGTTAAAGGTATCCTGGGAAATGTAGTTCATGTCATGTGACCACATCTGTAATCCTGATTGGTCACTAGTTTGACTCTCGAGGGGTTGGGGAGAGTTGTCCTCATTCTTTGTCTGAACTCATGGCACCTTCTTTCTATCGCTACGAGATGGGTTAGGAGATAATCATCTTTTACTACAAGGCAGATATACAAAGGATTGGTCATAAAAGAAGAACTTTGTCACAAATGTGAGTTATGAGGATACCTGATAAACCAATAAATGTTCTTTGTTATAGACATCTTGTTGAGTTATCTCTCTGCTTCTGCACAGTTTATGAATCCACCTCTGTACAAGATACAGGAAAGTAAAAGATGAATCCTAACCCATCAGAATAAATTTGTTAATTTTAGATTTGTGATAAAGCAATGTAATATTGAAGCCAGGAGTGAATATGCAACATTAATCTAAACCTGCATTTCTCATCGTCTCTCTCTGTGAGTTACGGGACTCTTTACACGCTGTTTGCATGATGGGAGGGGTTGGAATTCCCCCACATGCTACAAACAAAGAGAACCAGTAACCCGCCCACCCCCCCTTCTCCATTTACGCAAGAGACTTTCAAACATCCTATTCTCTGGCTTAATCTGTGTCTTCCCATTGTTGGCCAAAGTAACCTTACAGCATGTTTGGAATTGAAGGAAGGGGCCAGGTATTCCCCATCTATGTCTATCTCCAGTTACAAATCCTTTCCAAATGCAATGGAAAGCTTGAGAAATCTTGCATGTATTGCTAAAAAGAAACGCTTCACATTCTTATGCTCTCGGCTGCTTCAAGAGGTAATAAAGGAGGCCTCTCCAGCTATTTTACAACCACTCTGGCCAGTTTATTGGGGGTAATAAATCATTAGTGAAGGACCATCTTCAAAGACATTCCTTCCCCCAAGTCACAAGGCTGATTTACACAAACTATTTGAACAGAATAATTCAAAGAGCAATTTCTTTTGTTTAAAAGCCTAACTTTCTTCATCTCCTCCTATCTTTACTAAAAAATTAAAGGCATAACACGGCCACAGTGCATGCAACTTAACTGAAGTATTTTTCCTAATGAATTTTTCCCTTCCAGCGAAATCGGCTGACATTCAATTATTAGCTTACAGCACCATCTGAAGTAGGCAATAAATTCCTTTAGGCAATCAGCAAACTTCATAGCCACGAGGCTCCCCCGCCAAAGAGTGAAATCAGACTCAAGTAAAGCAGCCTAAATCTCCATCTGGTGATCAAGAAGAAATTTACAGTGCAGTCAAATAATTCTTACCATTTTTTTTCCTTTTCAAGGGTAGGCAGGAAATTCTCCCCTCTCTTTTTCCTTCCACAAGGAAGTAAGACATAAGCAATGCAGCCCACAGCTACATCTGGGCTCAAGGAGAAATTTCCCAGACTTTGATTTTTTTTTTACACAGTTTCTCAAATATTGACCAGAGTGTTTCTCCAATGATAACCCCCTTTTTGCAACTATTGTGCACCATTTAATCAACTCAATTCAAAGGTCCCAAGAGTAACTGCAACCTAACATGGGCATAGCAACAGTGTCTTACAGACCCTCTGCTGCCACCTTGTGAAGCAAGCGACCCTTATAGGCATATTTCTGCGTTCTGCCCTCAAGTCTTCATGATGCAACCTCTAGTGCCCCCTTCTGTCGCAAGCTCACAACACACTCTAGAAGCAGCCATACTGTGTGCTGTGCTACCATTGCCTGGACTCTGCAGTGCCACCTACATGCTCAAGTATTAAATCCAGCAGCAATTCTACTTTCTGCTACCTGCTTGCAGCGCCCCTAGTACAAAAAAGGAATTGCACAAAAAACCACTAAAATTTTCCAAAATTCTTCCTTTGGCAATTTGAAGTATGGCAACTTCCTCAGCCATGACAGATGTATCTGATGTACCAGACGACCTGAATCCTCCACCCACCCTTGTTGTAAACATGGAGCCTGGTTCCCAACAACCGCCTTTAGATGTCCAACCCTATGGAGAAACCGCGATACCTCCGAAAGCCTACAACCTCAGAAAGAGTAAGAAGCTTACCAAATCCATGGAAGAACACTTGAAGAATGATTGGCAGCAGCAATATTGCCGCTACACAGACTCATGGGTGAAGCTTGAGAAGATCTGTGATGCCCCAATACATAAGCTGCCCCCCGAGAAACTCCATACATTGCTAGATGATCTAGATGCCCTCTTCGCATGGTAGAGATGCTGCGAAAACAACCTCAAGTCCATCCAGTCAAGACTGGGTGACCCCAAACTTCTAATACACATCTAATACTTCAAGGAGTTTCATAAGGAACGCAAAGACTGTGTCAAGAAAAGCAAGACAGACCTCCAGGCAGCGCTCCACAATGCGCTTCAGCAGGGAATAACGTCAAGGGAGCAGGCCACATCCAACATAGCTCCTCGACCACATGTGTTTTCTTCCCTCCATTCTAAACTGGCTAGATTGTAGGCAGGTTCTAGTGTCTCAAATCAATTCTCTACTGCCGGCTCCCACCATCCTTCCAAAACATCCTCCCATGGTAGTGGCGTATCTTAGACTTCCAAAGCAGCAAGTTACACTGAATGAACTGTAGAAGCCCAAGTTGAAGCTGCAGCAGCAGAGGCAGATTTACGTATTATGACAGAGGTGATACGGCAGAAGGCTGAACTGGCCAATCAACAAGCAGAAATGGCCAAAGCTCAAGCCGATCAACAAACCTAAATGGCCAAAGCTCAGGCCAATCAACAAGCAGAAATAGCCAAATCTCAGGCCCAAGTGGAGTTACTCAAATGACAGAGATGGCAGTGAAAACAGCGTGGGCTGCAGCATGGCAGAAGGCAGCCAACGCTGCCTCCCTCAACTTTGACCTTGAAGAGTTGGGAGAAGAGAGCCCAGATACATGTGTCAAGGCCTACGTGGATGAGCAGCACTTGCTACAAAATGAGCAGATGGAACTGCCTCAGTTGTCTAGCAGTCTCCCACAACCAGGGAAGCAGAGGGATGAATCTCAACCACAGACTCTACACGTTACTTACGCAACTAATGTTGTACGACCTAAAGTACGAGATTCACTTCCCTCCAACATCAAACCTTCCCCAACTGATGTTGTACGTACTAAGGTCCGAGATTCTCTTCCCAGCACCAGCAGCCCTACTCCAATGCCTCATGGCCTGCCAGGTGAGCAAATTAGCCCACCATTGCTCACACCAACTTCTCACCAAGTTGACCTGCAACCAATCACAATTGCCACACTCAATCCTCAGGCTAAAGAGTTCTCACCACAACCGCTAAACAACTCTGATGCACAGTGTGGAACCTACACCCAACCTCAAAAGGTACTACCTACGTATGTGGGGGCGGATGCTGATCTTTTCATAAAGTACTCTGGTGAACCACGTACTGTCCACAACACATGCCCTCGAGCCAGAACGCCACGCCTACGATGACGTCATATGAAGAGATGACTTGCCCTCACAGAGAAGTAACAGAGAACCGTCACTAAGGTGTGGAAGGTTAGTCTTAGCAGCCAGCAGTGTGTACAAATTCAATGACAAGCCAGGCAGAGAATACCTACTATGGAAGTCTATTTTCATGAGCACCACCCAAAGTGAACAGCTGCTTCCCAGTGAAGAACTTAAATTTCTGTTGGCATGGCTAGGACCACAGTCTAGCTACATGGTGAAACAAATTTACACAGGCTTAATTAATGACCCAGACACTGCTCTAAAAAGAGCGTGGGATGCTTTGAATCAGAAATATGGCAAAGATATGTTGATGGAATACTCGCTCCTAGAACGACTTTACAGTTTCCTGTGTATCGCCATCCACAAAACCCGAAAACTAGAGGACTTTTCCAACATCCTTACGGAGCTGCAAACAGCCAAAGAATGTTCTGACTTACCAGGACTGGCTTGCCTTGATGTCTTCATAATGCAAGAAGCAATCATCGCCAAACTCCCAAAAGAAATATTAGAATAATGGGTTGTTTTGTCCAATGCCTTTCTGGCTGCAAACCGCAGATACGACCCACCCTTTGCCTTTCTCCAAGAATTTGTCTTCTAGCAAACAGAGTCCTGCAACAGCTTCAGAAATCTTTGCCTCAGACGCAGAGTTTACCAACCTAACAGAGACCACTACTGCAAATCTGGACCTCTCCAGCCTCTACTGCACATCTCTACAGATCATCACCAAAAGTCAACACATAACACCGAGATCGACTCCTCATCTACACACAGTTGGGGAGAGAACTCACCTGATACAACCCACTTTAGATCTCTGAACACAAGGAGTTTTGTCCTATGCATAACACTCGTCACTCGCTGAATAGCTGCACTTGGTTTGCAGCGAAATCGATGACCCAATGAAAAGAATTGCTAAGAGAGTACTAATACTGCTACAAATGTTGCGAATCCAAACATTTGCCCAAATACTGCACAACCAAAGTGCAATGTCACATCTGCAAAAGTGACCAACCGACCGCGCTGCATCCAGACACCGAGCCACCATGGCAGATATCTCATAACTCTCCTTCAGACAAAGATCTGCAACGTAACACAGAAGCATGCAGGACTCCTCGACAGACTGACAAACCGCAACCAAACCAAGCATGAGTGTCAACTGCACAGCACTCTGCGCCGACTCACCACACCCTCATTCATGTCTTCCCATCTGCTTAGCCAAATTATACCCTGAAGGATTCCCCGAAGATGCCGTGAAAATGTATGTGCAGATAGACACTCAAAGCACCTGCACCCTGGCCAAACCTGCGTTCTTTGACCTCTTTGAGGTACAACTTCCTTTCACTGTATCAACATGCCATGGACCAAGAAGCATGGCACTGAGGAGATCTACTGGACTCTGCATAGAGTCATTGGATGGAAGTTCCCAGTCCCCACTACCTCCTGTATTTGAATGTGATGGGGTACAGAATGACCGCAGTCAGGTTGCAACACCTGAGTTCATAAGCAGCATGCCTCACCTACAGCATCTGGCTCATCACTTTCCCACTCCAGTTCCAGAGGCTGATATCCTACTCTTGCTGGGAAATAATGCCCCATGCGCCTTTCTCTTCTCTGAGTCAGCGGCCCTGTAGACGGCCCAGTGGCCATCAAATCTCCACTAGGTTGGAGGATCGTAGGAATTGTCAGTGATGCTCAGATGCAGACTCCAACCCAGGCAAATGCCTTAGTACCACCCATTCCAACAACCTTCCGATGCCCTTGGTACCATTGAAAACAAGAATGACGTTCCAGCCTAAAAGGCTGCTGCTGATCAGTACACTTTCACTAGGACACCCTAAACGGCCGCCAGTAACCAAAAGACTTCCACTAAGACACTCTACACAGGCATAAACCTCCGTAATGCCCTTTCCAACAGCTTCCTGATGTTCCCGATGCCCTTTGACATTGTGGAAGCAAGAGTACCATTCCAATATAAGTTTAAATTAAATTAAATTTAAACACACACCAACCGCTACCTCAATGCCCAATCCCACAACCACCCAGCACAGATAAACTCTGTGGCCAAAACACTAATTGCCAGAACCAAATGCCTGTCAGACAAGACACACATAAAGACTGAACTATGCACCCTGACTAAAGTACTGACAGCCAACGGCTTCCACAAAAGCAAAATCACTGGCTTGATCCACAAAAACACACTGAGATATAATGGAGACCTAGAAGATGAACAGACATATGGAACAGTTGTCCTAAGAGGTACTACAGACAAAATCAGTAAGATACTACAGAGGCATCACATCAAGACTGCCTTCAAACCAGACAGAAAAATAGCAGCCATCCTAAGAAACCCCAAAGATAAAATTGACCTGGAAAACCAAGGCATCTATGAAGTCCCCTGTGCACCATGCCCTGCCACATACATTGGACAGACCAATAGAAGAATAAGTACCCACCTAGATGAACACAAAAATGCAGTAAAAAAGCTGGAACACACTTCCTCACTAGTCCAACACAAGAAAGCCACAGGCTATAGCATCGACTTCAATGGCACCCAAACCCTAGCCACTATAGAAAACCCCAGCCACTATAGAAAACCCCAGCTACAGAATTATCAGAGAAGCCATAGAGATTGAAAAAAGACCTGAAAGCATGAATAGAAGAGATGACTCCACCAGACTGTCGATTATCTGGAAGCCTGCACTCTCAAACAAAAGAATCTCCACACCACAAGCCAGGCAAACACCTGGGCACAAACAGACTCCCCCGATACCTCCAGCTCAAACACACTCCAACAAGGCACCCAGATGAAACCTAGCTTCCAAATGATGGCCATCCATTTACTCAGAGCCAAGCCACACTAAAAGCTTTCCTTTTTATCTTAAGCCTCTAGATGGCAGTGTTTCTTTGTTTGCTCAACTTTCACTTCTATGTTACAATATAACCAAAACAGGAAAAAAGTTTAAAATTCCTTATTAGAGAGAACAAAGAAAAGCAACAAAAAAGAAACAAATTCTCTCTTTAAAATAATTATTAATATTTGTTCTTCATTAATCATTAGTTAAAAAGTCCAGTCCAATTTAAGAAGAAATCCTTTAATATTTTATGTAATAATCAAGACATCAGGCTTTTTTTGCCGCTATCCCTCTTCTGTCTTCAATATTTTTTTCTTCCCCCTTAGAATGTTCTCTTTCCCAAAAAAGAGTTATTAAAAATCCCACCCAGAGCTGACACTCTTTCCTCACTTCTTCCGTCCCTGAGCTGTCCCAACTTTTCAGCAGCTTCAATCACCGCTTCCTCCACAGCCAGAAAAGAGAGCTTCTCCTGGATCAACCAGGGACTTTGCGGTGTCCCTGGGATCAGCAGGATGCGCTCTCCTCAATCCATCTCTATGGGACGGTTCGGGTTCAAAAGGACTGTCCAGCTGCGGAGATATTGACGCTGGTCTCGGAGCTCCAAGTTCGTTCGTTGTATTATCACAACGTCAGCCCTGCCCCGGCACCTCATTTCTTGTTGGGTCTTGCAGGCGCTTCTTCCGGCCCTTGGTGCTGGGTGTGTCTCGATTGCTTGGGGAGACGCATGACTTGCTCTCCACCCCAAGACACTGGCTGACCCACACTGCAGCCACAATGCCATTGCTGTTGCCACCTCCATGGCCTGCCTGCTGTTGTCACAGCACCTTGCACAGCACAGTGAATTTAGCATGCTTCACAATGGGTAGATAGGGGTCTCCTCTTCATTGTAATGGTCTCCTCCTCCTGGATGCGCCCATTACAATGAAGAGCCTACAATGTGACCCTGCCCCATTCGCCCCTGGCAACAGCAGCAGCATTTGCCGAGGCATAGGTCAGGCCAATGTCTCGGGTGGAGAGCAGGTCGCACCTCTCCCTGAGGGACCAAGGCATATTCAGCACTAATAAGGGACAGAAGAAGTGCCTGCGAGACCCAGCAAGTGATGAAGTGATGGAGAATCAGCCCCGACCACTTCTCTCCGCTGCAGTGCTTCCCAGACATGGCTTACAACTCCAAGCCCGAAGTGGCAGGAGGCGAGGGCTGATTTTAGTGCAAATTTACTGCAACAAAGGCCCATTACAATGTGGAGCCACAATGTCACCCTGCCCCACTTACCCCTGGCAACAGCAGCAGAGTCAGCCACTGTACAGGTTGGACTAGTATCTCAGGGTGGAGGGCAGGTTGTACATCTCCCCAAGTGACTGAGGCATGTCCAGCAACACAAAGGCCGTAAGTAGGCTCCCGCCATTTCCTGCTGCAGTCTGTTGCAGCGAGATTTAGCTAGAGATGAGGTGCCAGAGAATCAGAGAGAGAGAGAGAGAGAGAGGAGGCACAGTGAGACAAAGACACACAGAGGCAGACACACACACACACACATGCACAGAGAAAGAGAGAGGCAAAGAGAAACAGAGACAGACATACACACAGAGATAGAAAACAAGACAAAGACAGAGAAAGAGACAGAGACACACACACACACACACAGAGAAAGACACACACACACACACACACAGACCTAATCTTAACCTATAGTTTGGCCTCTGAACAGTGTGGGACCATGAATTGATCCCGTGTTTAAAAAGTTTGAGGACCCCTGCTCTAAAGGTAAGAGCTGTCCACTCACTCCTATCTTTCCATGAGCTCTGCTGTTGATCTGACCAAATGGGGGAGTTCCACACTGGAGATGGCTGCTGGATTGATGGCAGATCCACTTCTCCACCTTGGTCTCTGTTCTCTGGTTATCATATCGTTGTATTTATTCTCTTTTGTCATAATTTTACTGCTCTATTATTTGTCTTCCCTTTTATTATTGTAAGTCTCTGGAGTAGCCCCATGGCGAGATAGGTGGCAAATAAATTTAACAAAAATAAATTTAAGCAGCATTTTTTATTTCCCTGTATGGATCTGCACAGAGAACAGTATTTGAGCCTAGATTTCTTGTAGGACTTCCCATTTCTTTTCTCTTTTTTTGCACGTTTTTCTTTTTCTTTTTATAACAAAAACAACAAAAACAACAAATAAAATCTTTCACTTGCAGTGTGTCATCTAAATATATATATCTTGTGCACATAATAATATTTGTATACATTTCTTGTTAGGTTTATATTCATATTATATTCTAGTCAACATTATGTATCATATTATATCAATATTACAATGTCATTAGTTTTTTTATTTCAATTTCCAGCTAATCCCAACTCTTGCTCAATTATATTCATGTTATATCTTATTCAGAATGTTCTATTACAATATATCATTATTAACAGTATTCTTTAATTTCTTACTCTACTTTCTAGCCATTCATAAAATAAATATCAAATCTTATAATACTCCCTTTCTTCTTGCTCTCTAATTGCTAATGTTAATCTACTCATTTCTGCACATTCCGATATTTTCTTAATCACCTCCTCTTCCAACGGAATTTTCTAATTTTTCCAGTTTTGAGCAAATAAAATTCTAGCTGCTGTTAGTATATGTACAACCAAATATGTTATTTCTTTACTATAATTCTCAGGCAAAATTCCCAATAAAAATATATCAGGCTTTAAATCTATATATTGTTTTATCATCTTGTCAGGCTAAAGAACTTTTCCCATTCAATCAACTAGAATGAACTTTTGAAAACGTATCAAAACATATCAAAAGGATTTCTTTACTGAGATGAGACAATTCATGTAGGGGTTAAAAGCAGCATCTAAGGTCTCTCAGGCATGCATAGATAGATAAGGGAGTTTAAAACCCCTCCCCTTATCTTGATGTGTATTTAGTAAAACAAAGAGCCAACATGTTAATTCCCCCTCACCCCATTTTTAGAATGATCTTTTTCAGAGTTTCCCAGGGCATACCTAATTCCCCCACCCCGTTTTTAGAATGATCTTTTCCAGAGTTTCCCAGGACACATATCACTATGGAATTTTTATGGTCTCTTCATCTCCTGGCTGTCTCTCTCAGAGGTAATAGGTTTTGGCCATCTGGGTTTTATCCCTCCACTGTATCATGTGTAGGTTATACAAATTCAATATAAGATTAAATATATTCAGGTTACATCAAGAAGGATTTCTTTATCAGTCTCCCCTGCTTTGCTTCTTTTATTGAAGAAATGACAGATACATGTATCTGACATCCTGCCCTCCTTTAAAAAACAGATAGGTCTACCTGGAAAAAAAAATCATGCATTACATTTGCAATTTAGGATGGTTTATCAGGGTATTTTAGATGGAACTTTTGTAGTAATGTGGGTGCTTTTACATGTCGTTTGGCTACCCACTCATTTTCTGAGGAAGGAAGGTGTTTCCAAGCTACTAAATATTGTGTGGATTCATGGTGAGTGTGTGAATCAAGGATATCTTTAAGTTCAAAATGTTGTTCCCTATGTACCATGATAGGAGTTGGAGGTGTGGGGGGGTCTGAGGTTTGAAGTGATCTCTGGTTTGAGCAAGCTACAGTGAAATACTGGATGAATCTCCCCCCCTTTTCTTCTTTCATTGAAGAAATGACAGATACACGGATCTGACACATCTTTTCCAACCATGTGTGTATTTTAGTCCAATACCTTTTGGCTTCTGTACATGTCCACCACATATGGTAGTATGATCCAGGTATCTGTTGAAATTTCCAACATTTCGCTGATTTATCTTTAAACATCTTTGCCAATCTTGCCAGGGGAAGATGCCACCTGTAAAACATCTTATACAAATTCTCTTCATAAGCTGTTGACACTGTTAATTTATAATTTCTATTTCATAATTTCTGCCATTTATCCAAATCTATCCCATATCCAAAATTTCTCCCCCAAGCAATCATTGTTTCCTTAACTTATTCTTCTTCTAATTTCACTCCTAATAAATAGCCATACAGTTTTTTAATCATCTTCTCTTCAGTACCTGTTAAAATTTTATCTAGTTCAGTCAATTCTTTGTAAAACCCATCTATTTTAACATCTTTCTCATATCTAGAATGTATTTGCATGTATGAATACGAATTCATATTCATCCCTTGTTCATCTAATTCTTGTTTTGTTTTGAGTTCACCCCTTTCATTTAAAACATCATTATATCTAACAATGTTCTATTTTAAAGACATTTGGATATGCAAATGCCTCCATTGTTGATAACCAGACTGGTATTTTTAAGTAGTGTTGTTCCCTTATTTTCTCCCATATTGATAATAAGGCATCTCATACATAATGTCCATGTGCCTTATTTTTCTTATATCATAAAAATACATGCCAACCCAATTGTAAATCATTCTCTTCCAATGTTAACAGCCTAGTATTTCTTAAAACTATCCATTCTTTCATCCACATCAGTACTATGGCCTGATAATGTAATTCCCAATTGGGTAGTCCAAAGCCTCTTCTTGTTCTTATATCTTGTAACAATTTTAATTTAATCCTCATTCCCCCCCCCCCATGTATATTTCAATATCATTTTATTTAAATCCTCAAAATATTCTTTTCCCAATTTTATTGGGATTAAGTATAGTACTCTTGGTAAAATATTCATTTTGATTGTCATTTCCGACAGTTTCTTCTGATACCATATCGAAGAGCATTGGCATGCTCCAGGCATTTACTAAACATCATTTTCTCCAGCGCACCTATCATGGTTGACTTGCTACTCAGCTCTGCTTACAAAAAGACAACAGTAACAGGAAGTGGGGAAGAAGGCAATGGAATGTAAAGGAGATTTGGAAGGAAATTCTGGATTACGAGTATGCTGCCTGGAAGCATGAAACAGATTCAAACCTCAAGGAATGTCTGAGGCAGACAGGCTGTTTCCAAAATAAAGCAAGTACAACTGATTGGTGGAAAATGGACAGTGGAAGGCAGGGGCTGGGGGGAGAGTTTTCCAATGCTGTTTGCACTCAAAAAATGGCATTTCTACTTTGTCTACTTGGAGAAAAAAAGTTTATTTTGCTGTTTAATGCAGTGGGACAGTTGACAATAAGCCAGTGTAATACCCTATTTGGGATTACACGAGGAGGTCAACCTCAAAATGTCAGCTAGGGCCAAAGACACAGAAGAGAAAAAGAAGCTGGGAGAAATCCCAGCTTGGGAAGAGTGCTTCAGAGTGGCTAGTGTCACTGCATGATGAGGGCATCTCTGAGCTAGTTGACCTCAATGCTTTTATGCAAGCCCTATGTTAGTGATTGGGGACAAACCCCCAAGCAGAGTGTGCAGCAGCAGTCAAGCCAGGCAGCCAAATGAGAGAGGCTGGGCCCAAGAGTATACACACGCTGGAGACAAAAACTGTTTGTTGTTTTAAATAGTTGTTTAATCCATTCAGAGTATAAGCATTGTCAATCAGTCCATATGTCATTCACAAATATATCCATCCAGTAACTTAGTCCATTAACTAGTCAGTACTATGTCCTTATCTGCTTGTTGAGATATCTTCTCCTTCCGATACCTTTCTCTTGAAGACAACGCTGAGTATTCACAGGATATCAGCTCACCAAGGAAATCGTCCTTTTGTTCAGCAGAAACGGTATCCAGCACAGTAGCCAGCAAACAGTAACAAGCAGATGTCTCAAACAGGAGTAAGCGGCAGGCAGGCAGAGAGGCAGAGAGACCAGACCAGGGAAACCAGAGCAGCAGGCCAGAGAGGTTACATTTCTCTCACTGCCTTTTATTGCTGCTTGCAACCGCACCCTTAATTACCTTATTACATTGCAGTTTGGTGCTTAAAGCTACAAACACTTAAACCTTGGTTTATATATTTATTCACCCAAAACTAGTTGGTGTATCAATATACCCAACATTCTCCCCTTTTGGGTGATATAAATATATAATACCCTTACAATCTAAACCCATACTTTTCACAACTCTCTTGGTGCTTAATGGCACCTTGGGCTTTGGTAAAATTATCAGCTATATTGTCCTCCGACATGCAGTACTCCAGCTGTATCATTTTACTCTTTACAGATTGTCTAACGTTTAGGTATCTTAAATCTGTATGCTTGCTCCTAGTTTTTACTGCAATATTTGTGGCCATTTGAATTGCTTCCTGATTATCTTCATGTACAATTATAGGATAATTTACAGTTATACCCATATCATTCATCATTTGTTTATACATAATTAATTCAGTACATAATAACGATAAACAGGAGAATTCTGCCTCCATAGTAGACAAACTTATATGCTGTTGTCTTATTGACTTCCAACCAATTAATGTCTTACCCAGCATTATGGCTGTTCCTGAAGTCGACTTTCTTGTGACTCTTTCTGATGCAAAACTAGCATCTGCATAAGCACTCAGTATTAGTTCACCTTTTGGTTCTAGATACAGTGCATGGTGTAATGTTCCTTTAAGATATCTTAAAATCCTCTTTAATGCTATCCAATGACATTGAAGTGGATCATTATTATGTCGTGCCAGTTGATTAATACTATAAGCTATATCTGGCCTTGACCAATTGCTAATGTATGATAAGCTACCAATCAAAGATTGATATATTACCTTATCAAATTTGGGACTTTGAGCATCCATTTTGCAAATATCCTGACTCATTGGAGTCTTTGCAGGCTTACAAAGTTCCATCTTATAATCTATTAGCAATTTAGATATCTTATCTTCCTGAGATATCTTAAAACCTTTCTGTGTTTTCAGTATATTCAAACCTAGATATTTCTTTATCTCCCCTAATTGCTTGATTTTTATTTTCTTATCTAATGATGCTATTATTTTATTGGCTTCATCATTAGTCTCAGTAATCAAAGCAATATCATCAGTAAACAATAATAATAATGATATTTTCCCATTCATCTCCCTTTTAAATAGACATGGATCGGCTAAACCAGCTTTAAACCCTATATTGTTTAGTTCCTTCACAATATACTGGTTCCATTCATAGCCAGATTGTTTAAGACCATAGAGGCTCTTCTTTAACAACCAACAATCATCATTATTTTCACCTTTAAATCCAATAGGCTTTTTCATATATACAGTATGTCTTAGTGGAGCGTGCAAGTAAGCAGTTTCCACATCTAGATGGTTAACTATATATTTCTTGCTTGCTGCCCACACTAAGGCTGCCCTTAATGTTGCTGCTTTAAGACTAGGTGCAAATACTTCATCATAGTCATTGGCACTTTGTCTAAAACCTTGGGCTACTAATCTTGCCTTATGGATTATATTTCCATCCTTATCAGTTTTTATCTTAAAAATCCATTTGCAGCCAATGGGTTTTATATCACCAGGTAATCTCACATTTTCATATACTTTCATATCCTTCAAGGATTTCAATTCCTTATTCATTGCTGCATACCAACTTTCCTTATTTTTAGTAGGATACTTTTTTATCTCATCCACAGTATATGGAACTCTATTAACCTGGCACACTGTGTTAGCCTGGTATCTATCAGGCGGTCTAGATATTCGTGTAGTTCTTCTGGGAATTACAGGGCTTGTATGAGGACTTTTTTGAATTACTACCTGTTCATGTTCCTCAGATTGCTCAGCTATTTCTTCCTTTATGGGCTCTATCTCTTCCTGTACTTCTCTCTTTACTTTATTCTTAAAGTTACAGGGATAATTAATGGGATTTCTATAGGATTCAATAATTACTTCTTTACTGTTATCCTGTTCTAACTTATCCCATCCTACGTGCTCTAGAAATTGGGCATTGGCACTACATAACACCTTAGATGTGCCTTTCTCCCAAAATCTATATGCCCTATGGTTAGCTTGGTAACCAACGAAAAATAATTGTTTAGCTCTGTGTTGCCCTTTACGCCTGAGTTGTGTAGGGATATGCACCCATGCTGGTGCACCAAATGTGTGCAGGTAACTCAGATCAGGCTTCCTGCCATGCCACATGGTGAATGGTATTTCACCAGTAGTTGTGTTAACAACGTTGTTCAATATGTTATTAGCACACATTGTGGCCTCCCCCCACAAAGAATCAGGTAATCCAGAATCAGTTAACATTGATCTAACCATTGCCTGTAGTGTTTGGCCTCTTCTCTCAATAAATGCGTTGTGTTGTGGTCTGTATGGTGCAGATTTCTTGTGCTCTATTCCAGCTACCTTTAATCTATTCTGGAATTTGCTGTTAACAAATTCCGTACCATTATCTGTCACCAGGGTTATCAGTTGCCGTTTAGTCTTTCTTTCTGCAAACTTTAACCAGTTGAAGAAATGTTGATATGTTTCAGTTTTGCTTTTCATTAGGTAGCAAAACCCATATCTAGAGTAATGGTCCATAATGCTCAGTATATATCGAGCACCCCCCATACTGGGTTTCTTTGGACCTATAATGTCTGCAAATACAACTTCTAAAGGTTCTTTAGTTTTGAAACCATTTAGCCTATTTGCAGGCAATATTTTACTCTTATCTTCACAGCAGACATTACAACGCAAATATTTATCACAAGGTTTTAACCTTATTCCATCAGATAACTCTACTGTACGTTTTAGCATTTTAAAATTTACATGCCCCAAACGCCTATGCAATAAATGGATACATTCATTATGAGGCTTTATATTGTTAAATACAGTCTGTGCCTCCCCTTTCTTACTATCATGTAATACATACAATGTTCCATTTAAAGCTGCAGTTACCTTTTTGTTATTTTTTTCAATTATGCAATTATTATCCTTAAATGTAATTACATAACCTAGTTTGTCTAATACTCTTACAGAAAGCAAGTTCATCTTTAACTGTGGTACATACAACATTTTTATATCCTGGTTTAAGCATGGACAGTATGCAATACCTTCACCCTTGGCCTTGAGGTTCCAACCATTGGCAAGTGATATATGTTGAGAGCTTGTAGACATTTTTATAAATTTTGTCTTATCTCTCGTGATGCAGTGGGATGCACCACTGTCCACCACCCATAAATCGTTCTTCACATCACAGTTGCTAAACATGGCTAGTTCAAAGGATTTCTTTGACTTTTTTACATTCTGGCTTTTTTATTTTCTGCAGAATCTTGCCAAATGTCCTCTGCCTCCACAATTAAAACACTTTTTAATTGTGTATGCCGTCGAAGATAAATTTTCCATTGAGCTGTCTCGAGCGTCCAGGTTGGGAGGAGCTCCAGTCTCGGCTCTTACAGGCTGAGCTTGAAATTGAGGAACGCCCCTCACCGTCACGTGGTCCTCGGGCGCTCCCCAGTTTTTTGCTCAGCCTCGTGGCAAACAGGCTGTTTTTCTTTTGCTCCGGTCGTTCAGCATTCTAGGCCTCTTCCTCTCATCGCTTTCTACGTGGATCACCGGCAGGCAGCGCAGGAACTCAGGTTTGAACTCCCCAGGGAGTGTTTTTAACATCTGAACTGTTTCCTTAAGGGGAGAAAACGAGCGCTTCGAGCGCTGCCCCCCCCACCGCTTCGTTTGCCGCCTAATCGCTCCGCACGAGGCCGCTTCGTTTCTGCCTGCCTCTCCTCGCTTTGCCGCCGTTCCCCCCAACGCCATCTAGCCCAGGGTACGCTTCCCTGGTTCTCCCAAAGGGTCAATTTCTCTATTTTTCCCTGGGAGTTTACCGCTGCTGGGGCTGCCTCCGTTACTTGCGGCCTCCATCTTGGGCCCCCTGTGGCGTCCGCCATCTTGGGTGTGCCCTGGGCGGCCGCCATCTTGTGAGTGGCCGCATGGCCGTCCGCCATTACTAGAGGCCCTTTTACAGGCCGCAGCCTTAACTGATCATTAGGCAGCCTGGGACTCCCACGTCTCAGCCTGTCTTTCATTCTACCGACAGGCCTCCTGCAGAAATAGGGCCCGTTGGCCCTGCAGCCTTTTCCCCAGCAGGCAAGTAGCAGCTCTGCCCCCCACCCCTTCCCGGTCCGTCCGGCAGGGGTAGCTGCCTGGCATTCACCTTCTGGCTGATTGGTCTCTGGGCTAGGCCCTGGTTCGTACCAAACCTCTATTTTAAACAGAAAAAATTTTTTTGACTAAAAGGGGGGCGTGGAATGTGCGCTGGGATTCCCGGCCTCCATGTAGGCCGCATCCAGACCTGGTTTCAGCTTACATTATTCCTTCTACCTGCGGCCCCAGGGTCATTGGTTTTTATCTGAGGCCTTGGACCAGTAGGCCGCATTGTTTCCCTGACTCCTGGGCAGATCCTGGGACTGCTCAAATACCTTGCAATCCTGCCTAGGTCCCTTCCCCGGTTCGCCCGGCAGGGACAGCTTGGCATTCATTCTGGCTGATTGGCCCCCGGGCTAGGCCCTACTGCCCAACACGTTGCAGAACAATTCTCTTGCCTTGACAAAAAAGGGGGTGCAATACGAGCACTGGGAGTTCCAGCCTCTGCTTAGGCTGTACCCAGACCCGTTAACCGCCTCGCATTAACCAGGAAATTTTTTTCCTTTTTTCTCTCCTCTCCAGATGGCAGACGACAATACCTCTCGTGGCACTTCTCTGAAGGCCAAGGCTAAATCCCACCACCTGCGCAAACAGGCACAGGAACCATCCAAAGCTTCCCAAAGGGATGCCCTCAGGCGACACAGGGCCCTCGAAAGGGAAATTGACAGACGCTCTCATGAGTCAAGCTCTGTGCCCCGGGACCCTTCCGCTCCATCAACCTCCACCCATCCTCCTCTCCCCTCCTCTCCTGCTTCTGCTTCTTCCCCACAGCCTGGACAGGCCCCTGAGGTCACCTTGCCCACCACTGCTGTAGAACTGCGCCCGGAGGAGTCTCACCCACCCCCCATGGCGGAAATACCCGAAAACCTAATGCAGGCTATGGAACTGGCCATCCGGCAAAGGGTAGCGCAACAGATGCAGCAGCTGGCCGGTCTGGCTTCTCGGCCTGCGGCCCTGAGGCCCTAGGATCAGCGGCCTCGCTTGGTCAGGCAACTCCCCAAGGGGACTTAACCTTACCTTTGGAGATGGAGGGGATGGAGGCCCAAGAACCCGGGACCCTTCCCTCTTTGGGGACGAGCAGGACCTTGACATGGGGTCCCTCATAGGCAGCGAACTCTTTTCGGGAACAGGCCCCTAGAGGGGACATGTCGGAGGACGAGGGCCTCTCTCCAGGCCAGCCCGCGTTTTAGGGCTCTTTAAACCGCACCTATTTAGGTCCCTCCTGTTCAAAGCCAGGACTACCTCGGGCCTGAACCCCCCTCCCCCACCAGCGGCGGCAGGGGTTCCTCCCGACTCTCTCTTCTCTCAGCCCGTGGTGGAAACTGAGGTGATCCCTGTCCCGCCCATATTCTCAGACATGGTCTCTAGGCAGCTGGCCTCCTCGGGGCCCCCTCCCCCAACGCCCAGGACAAGCGGTTTTTTAACCTGGAACCGCAGTTCTCCACCCTGCTCGATCCCCTCCCCGTGGACGAGCCCGTGGTAGGCCTGGCTTCCCGCTCTACTCCCAGCGACTCACTCGATGCTCTCCAGCCCGAGGACAAGCGAGCTGAACTGGCCCTGTGCCGCGCTCACCTCTCTGACGCCTGGGCAGTCAGGGCCTCCACTGCCGCGTCTTTTTTCACCAGGTCTTCCATCAAGTGGCTCCAGCAGCTCAAGCAGCATGTTCCCGCAGCCAATCTCAGGGCGCACCAGGACATTGCCAAGATCCTGGCCGCGGCCGAGTTTTCGGCAGATGCCACCTTCCAGGCGGCAAAATTCTCCACCAGGGCCATTTCGTCCCAGGTTACCGCCCGCCGTCTACTTTGGCTCCGCCACTGGCAAGCGGACGTTAAAAACAAGACTAAGCTAGCATCAGCCCCCATCTCTGGGGGGGAAGTTATTTGGACCGGTTCTCGACCCATTCCTGGCCGAGACCCGGAACAAGCACAAGTACCTCCCTTCCCTCTCTAGGAGGTCTGACTTCAGAGGTTCCTCTCCCTCTCCTCGCCAGGGTTCTTCCCATTCCTCCTCCTTTTCCAGATACTACCGATCCTCTCCCTACAGATCTCCCTACCGAGCGGAGCCAGATGGGTCCGGAGGTAACTCTTCCAGGAAGCCCTCCCGGGGATCCGGGAGAGGTTCGTTCCGTCGTTCCCGATAATGCAGTCGTCCCCAGGCGCTTGCTTTAAAAAAAAAAGGAGAGAGGAAGGAGTGCGAGAAGGCCAATTTCTACTCCGACCTCTAACCCCTGTCTGCAACAGGCTCCTACCCCAGGAGCACTCTTGTCCCCCTCACCCTGCCCTGGGCGACTGGTCGGCAACACATCTACCCCCATCCAATGCTAGCTGGGGCCCCTCCTTGCACTCCCGGTCCTCACACAGATCTCTAGCCTTCACTACTACTTTTATCCCCAGACAAGGCAGCCCTTGGCCAGCTGGGCCCTTGAGTAAAGTCGTCCGCCTCGCCATTGGGCGGAACCGAACCTGGCTCCCCCGGGGCAGGCCGCTGTTCCGGGAACTCGCTACGTCCAGGCAATTGGTTCCCCGGGGCCTTCCTGATCCTAGCAGAGGGGCCCCTCCTCCCCTCTTCCTCTCTGTCCCAGAGTTCTCCCAGGGGAATTCCCAACACGGGTCGACCTTCCCAGTCTCTTGAATCACGGTTCCAGTGCACATCTGTTGGCCTCCTTGGCGGGACTGCCTTCTGGACAGCTCCGCCTCCTCTTTAGGCCCCTTGTTGAGACATTCCAACCTCCAGGGGTTCCTCCTGTTGGGCATGCCTTCCAGCGGGTCTTCAGGGTCCCAGGAGATTCTATACCAGATGGGGCCCCACCCGCAGGACTAGCCAAGCTTTGGTATGTCCCAACCTGGACGCTCAAGACAGCTCAATGGAAAAGGGGCGTTGGTTCTTACCTGATACGCTTCTTTTCATGGAGCTGTCGAGAGCGTCCAGCCCCACCCGTAGGCCGTCTGGTGGGAAACCTGGCTGTTCGACCGAGCAATCTAATATATTTCTTTTTCCTGAGTGTGATGAGAACAGGACCTTCCTTCTCGTCTGCGCAAAAACCTGGGGAGCGCCCGAGGACCACGTGACGGTGAGGGCGTTCCTCAATTTCAAGCTCAGCCTGTAAGAGCCGAGACTGGAGCTCCTCCCAACCTGGACGCTCTCGACAGCTCCATGAAAAGAAGCGTATCAGGTAAGAATCAACGCCCCTTCTCTTTTTCCGGGTGCTTTAATTTACTAAGTTGGTTTCTTTCAAGCTTTGAAGATAATTTCTCTTCTTCTCTCAGCTGGTCACGTTCACTCTGAGCTCCTACACTGTCCCGAACATATATCTTCCTGAGGTTCTCCCAGCAGTTTGCAGCATTTTCCTCTCCACGGATATGGATCAGTTGCTGGTCTGAGAGAGTCAGTCCTATGATGCATAAAGCCTGCTCATTCTTTCGTTTATAGTCTTGTATCAGTTTATCATCCTCTTCAACATTAGGATCTAAGTTAGTTACATCTGGTGGGTTTGTTATTATGTCCCACAAACCTTCTCTTCGAAGAAGTAAACTACATTTCATTGACCATGAAACATAGTTTGTTCCATCTAGTCTGGATATCATGGACAGATTTGGCAAATTTACTTGTGCCATTGCTCTTCAGATATATAACTATTTAAAAACTAATGAAAAACAGTTTGTTTTTACAGTAATGTGCAACTCACACCAACTCTCACTGCTATATTCTGGTTAGTTAGACTGTGCGCACTGGGCCCATAACCAATGTTAGGGATTGGGGACAAACCCCCAAGCAGAGTGTGCAGCAGCAGTCAAGCCAGGCAGCCAAATGAGAGAGGCTGGGCCCAAGAGTATACACACACTGGAGACAAAAACTGTTTGTTGTTTTAAATAGTTGTTTAATCCATTCAGAGTATAAGCATTGTCAATCAGTCCATATGTCATTCACAAATATATCCATCCAGTAACTTAGTCCATTAACTAGTCAGTACTATGTCCTTATCTGCTTGTTGAGATATCTTCTCCTTCCGATACCTTTCTCTTGAAGACAACGCTGAGTATTCACAGGATATCAGCTCACCAAGGAAATAGTCCTTTTGTTCAGCAGAAACGGTATCCAGCACAGTAGCCAGCAAACAGTAACAAGCAGATGTCTCAAACAGGAGTAAGCGGCAGGCAGGCAGAGAGGCAGAGAGACCAGACCAGGGAAACCAGAGCAGCAGGCCAGAGAGGTTACGTTTCTCTCACTGCCTTTTATTGCTGCTTGCAACCGCACCCTTAATTACCTTATTACATTGCAGTTTGGTGCTTAAAGCTACAAACACTTAAACCTTGGTTTATATATTTATTCACCCAAAACTAGTTGGTGTATCAATATACCCAACACCCTATGAGAATGATTTGAGATCCCCATGGCAGCCCAATGTATGAAAATTCATATCCATGCCCTAAAGCAAAAGAAGTGACCAGTGATGGAGTACAAGACTTTCACTGCCTAGCCAGCCACCTGCCACTGCATTCGCCCAGGAGTGCCGCCCAACTTGAGAGAGTGGTACTATGTAGCCACAAAGGTAGAGATTGATCTGATGAAATTCCACTAACATACCAGGCAGGAGAGTTGGTCAAACCAGGCAGCAGAGAGGCAAATGGCTCCTATGGGAGTAAGAATGGGCATGCTGCCAGCCAGAGAAGGCAAATCCTACCAAAGCCTGGGTAGCTGCTTTCATTGCATAAAGGAGGGACATGATGCTGCTGAATACTTCATAACATGGCCAATGACCGCTTCCCCCCTTGTGAGCCAACAGGAAAAAAAAGGCTCTGCCAAAGCCAAAAGAGAAAATGTATGTGGAGCAACAGGTGGTATAGTTATCTCCTCTGTCCAGTGAAGAGGAGGGAACCCTGGCCCTGTCAAGACAGAACCAGTCTTTTGTAAGAGTGATAGTGAAGGAAAATAGTAAAGCAACACCATCTCTGGATAACTGTTAGGGTGGAGATTTCAGTGTCCTTCTCAGAAACAAAGGGGGTCCTTACAGCCATACTGGCCTCTGGGTGTATAAGATGCCTGTCAGCCCCAAGTGGTAGAGAAACTTGGAATAAGGCTAAGGAAGCTAAGGAAGCCCATAGCATTTTCCCACCTAGACAACTCAATAACAGGTGGAATGCCAGCAACTTGCCTAATTGAGCCTGTGAAAGTAAAAGCTGGACCTACACAGAAATGATATAATTAATTGTGGCCATGGGGATTTCAGAGGCCATTATCCTCAGCCTGGAATGGTGGAAAAAATAGAACCCATCTGTCATTTGGGATAGAAACAAGTGGCAGATGCAAAGGAAATATCCAAATAGCAAGAGTTAGGGAAAGTGCTAAGAAGCTGCCATGCACCTGCAGCTAAGAAATTGAACACAGAACCTGCCAATAAACTAGAGGGAAGTGGTAGCTTAGAACCACTGATTCCCAAGGAATATCACAATCTGGCTAAGCTGTTGGTGAGGATTCCAACACACTTCCACCCCACCCCACAGACTATGTGATTAAGATTGTGCCTGGGGCTAAATTGCCAAAGCCAAAACTATATTTGAAGACAGCTAGGAAGTTGGAGAAGCTCCACCCATTCATAGACAAAAATGTAATGGGGCTTCATTGAACTGGCTAAGTTGAGGTTGGCAGCCTTGTGTTTTTTCAAAGAAAAGAAAGATAGGTCCCTTAGGCTGTGCATTGATTATAGCCATGATGGCGAACCTATAGCACGCGTGCCAGAGGGGGCATGCAGAGCCCTCTCAGTGGGCATGCACACTGCCAGCTGATTTTTTTTGTTTCAGGCGTGCTGGCCAGCTGGTTTTTGTGGGCACCAGAGCACTGGAAAATGGCCTGAAAAACACCCCCCCAAACAGGATTTTTGCATGATTTTGGGAGCCTTTTTCAAGCCATTTTCAGGCTATTTTGGAGGCATTTTTGGTGCAAAAAAAACAGCATGTAAATGGCTCAAAAATGGCCTGAAAATGGCCCAGAAAACATCCTGAAAATGCCCCCAAAACAGGCTGTTTTCCAGGCTGTTTTTTGGCACATTTCCAGGCAGTTTTTCACACCAAAAGCAGACTGAAAATGGCCCCAAAACAGCCCAGAAAATGCCCCCAAACAGGCTGCTTCTAGGCCATTTCTCACGCCAAAAATGGCTCCAAAAATGGCCTGAAAAATGGCCTGAAAATGGCCAAAAAACAGGCATGCATGCATCAGCCAGCTGGTCTTCAGTTTTCCAGCCCTCTGGCATGTGCTCATGCATGCAAATGCATGCACACAGGTTTGGGCACTTCGTGCCAAAAAGGTTTACCATCCCTGGACAATAGTTTATTTATTTACTTAGTTATTTGGTTTGTCAATCACTTACAAGATAATAGGCATAAGGATAAACATAGGTATGAATACAAGAAATGAGTACATATAAGAAAAATAAAAGAAACAATAGGACAGAGACGATAGGCACTATGGTGTGCTTATGCATGCCCCCTACAGACCTCTTAGGAAAGGGGTGAGATCAATAGTAGACAGTCTAAGGTTAAACTTTTGGGGGAAGAAACCACAGAGTCAGGTAGAGTATTCCAGACATTGACCACTCTGTTGCTGAACTCATATTTCCTGCAATCAAGTTTGGTGCAGTTAACCTTGAGTTTGTATCTATTGTTTGCTCTTGTATTGTTATGGTTGAAGCTGAAGTATTAGTTGACTGGTAGGACATTGCAATGTATGATTTTATATACTATACTTACATTGGACCAAAGACGGCGTAGTTCTAGGTTTTCTGGGTCTAGAATTTCGAGTCTGGTGGCATAACGTATTCTGCAACGAGTTCTTGTGAAATATTTCTGGACTTTCTCAACTGTGTTAATATCAGATATGTAATGTGGGTTCCAGACTGATGAGCTGTATTCGAGTATTGGTCTGGCAAATGTTTTGGATGCCCTAGTTAGTAGTGTGATATTACCAGAGAAAAAGGTATGTAGGATTAGGTTAACAACTCTTAATGCCTTTTGGGCTATGTAGTTACAGTGGGCTCTAGCACTTAGGTCATTAGAGATGAGTGTTCCAAGGTCCTTTACAGAGTTTGGATCATCAACAAGGTCTTGACTATTCAGCTTGTATTTTATTTTCTGATATATATTTTTTGCCAATATGTAAGACAGAGCATTTATTTGTTGAGATTTGAGTTGTCATTTGTTTGACCATTCTGATACATAGTCAAGGTCTTTTTGAAGGGAAGCAGTATTGTCTGTGGTGTTGAATAGCTTTACATCAGCAGCAAAGAGAACGCAGTTGCTCTTAATATGATCGCAGAGGTCATTTAGGCAGAATATGAAGAGAGTTTGTCCTAGAACACTGCCTTGGGGCACTGTTGACAATTTTGACCATTTGTTGTCTGTTTGACAGGAATGCTTCTATCCAGTTATGCAGTTGTCCAGAGATACCATAAGATTTTAGTTTTAGTAGTAGTTTGTCATGTACCACTGAATTAAAGGCTTTACAGAAGTCTATGTAGATTGCATTTATTGCTTTGCCCTGATCGAGTTGTTGTAGTTCATATGTTTTTGCAGTGTAAGAGTTGCAGATTACAGGATAGTTTTTTTTCTGAAACCAAATTATTTGTTAGAGAGTAAGTTGTTTATGTCTAAGTGGAGGATAATGGATTGGTTAATAATTGATTCCATGACTTTACAGGTGACGCAGCATAAAGAGATTGGTCTGCAATTTTCAACTAGACTGGAGTCTCCCTTTTTGAAGATGGGGATGACCATGGCTTGGAACCATAGTTTGGCAAAGAGCTGGTTCTAAAAGATTTTCCAAAGATTATGCTTAGAAGTTCAGCTGGGGCAGTGGATAGCTTTTTAAAGAAGTAGGCACATATTCCATCCAGTCCAGTAGATAGAGATGGTTTTAGATTACATAGTACTTTTTCAACATTGTCTTTTGTAAAATCGATGTATATTAGATCATTGTAGATGTCTGTGGTTCGACTAGGAAATACTGGGCATGATCCATTGCTGTTTACAATACTGAGCCAAAGAATGTGTTAAAGAGGGTTGGCTTTAATGGTGTCATCATTGCAGTCTTTACCATTAGGTCCTTTTAGGGGTGGGATGGATCTCGAGTCTTTTAGTATGTTGTTTACAAAGTTGTAGAAAGCGAGGATGGAATTGGTGCATAGAAGGTTTTCCTCTTGTTTAATGTGATAATTGGTGCATTCAGTCTTTATCTGGTGGCATAAATTTTTGTATCGGCTTTTGAAGTTGGCAACGTGACCAGATTTGTTTTTCCACCAGTGATCTTTTTCTGGATTGAAGTTTCCTTATTGTTATGGGTAATCTGTTTTTTTTGGGTTTTGGGAGTTGTTATTGGTACATATAGTTTGATGACTCTTTAGACTTCAAGTAAAAATATGTTGTAATGGTCTTCAACAGTATTGAATCCAGTGAATAGAAATTGCCAATCAAGGGATGAGAGATCATTGTCTATAAGATCATAGTTGCCTTTTTTGAAGTTATAATTGGGGATCACGTTGTGATGATTTTTGTGCAGACATATGTTGAGACAAAAGTCAATCATGTTGTGGTCGCTGTTGGAAAAGGGTTCTTTAATTTGTATTCTGTAAATTGAGTTCAAACTATTGCAGAAGATGTGATCGAGGCAGTTGTTAAGTCTAATATTGTTGGTTACTAGTTGTTCCAGTCCTAGATTTGTTACAGCATTGTAGAAGATTGCATGTATGGGTTCAGTATTACATTCATTTAGGGTCCAGTTAATATGAGGTAGATTGAAGTCAGCAAAAAAGATAAAAATGTGTGGGCAGGATGATGCCCATGTTAGTAGTGAATTTAGCTTGTTTACATGTTCTGTCATAATCAGGGGCTCTGTAACATAGTAAGAACTGAAATATGATATTTAAGGACAGTTCACAGATGATGGTCTCGGGAAGAGCAAGCTCTTGGGTAACTTGGTGTTTTTTAGATGTAAGGACTTTTTATAGAAGATAGCAACATCACCTCCACTACGGATTTCATGATCTGATCGGTAAACATGATAGTCTCTTACTGTGGTAATGGAGTTAGGGAGAGATGCGTTGAGCTATGTTTCACAGACAAATATGATGTCAAATTTAGCCATATTTAGTAAGAGGAGGAATTCAGGTATTTTATTCACAAGGCTTCTTGCATTGAGTAGCTTGTAGTTAAGGCCAGCTGTAGTAATCGAGGTAGTTAGGGGCGTGCGTGCCTAGTCTTGGTGTATTCCCTCTACTTGGGCCCTTGCTAAGCTCTTGGTACAGCACATTTACATATTACATGGCATTCCAAAACACGGACAGGGGGGTGCAATTCACCTCAAAATCTTGGTGCAAATTCCTGAGGTTGCTAAACTTCTCACAGAGTCTTAGTTCTTCCCATAATCTTCAGATGAATGGAAATTGGATATATAAATGCAGTCTTGGAACAGTATCTTTGGTGCTATGTGAATTACCAGCAAAACAATTGGACTGAGCGCTTGCTCTTTGTTGAGGTAGCCTAAATAACTCTGTGCACAGTAGCATCAGATTTACCTCTTTTCAAGTGGCCACTGCTGCAGAATTTGTCCCTATGCCAGAGCTTCCTCAAGAGTGTCCATCAACTTGGTTGAGTACTCTGAAAGCTATCTGATCCATAGTGTGAAAAGCATTAGAAGTAGCAAGAGAAGTGTAAAAGAGGCAGACTGATGAGAGTACCTTAGATGGAGTTTAGAATAGGTGATGAGGTATGCCTGCCCATGAAGTTCTTACAGTTGGGCCAACCTTGCAAGAAATAGGGCCCAGGTAAATAGGGCCCTTCACTATCTGGATGATAAATTTGAGGCCAGCCATTAAGCTGCCTACCAAAGAGAAGCACTTCGAGGTCAAGATCCTTGTTTCTCAATACCACAAGGGGAAGTTGCAATAGTTAGTCTTATGGAAGGGGTTTCCCATGGCAGAGGCAGAGTGGATGACAGTGAGGAATGCACCTGCCACTAGGCAGGTTACACACCCAGGTAGCCAGACCTATCCCTATAAGGCAGGGATGTCAAACTTAATTTAATTGAGCTGCATCGGGGTTGTATTTAATCTTGGGGGCATGGGGCATGGCTAGGGGTTGTGGCCAGCTCAATGTCACTTGAGGCTGTTCTCAACTGCAACTGCCTCCTGCAGTCCTCTGCCAGCGAAAATGGAACATCTGGGCTCCCCAGGCCTCCATTTTTTCTGGTAGAGGCATCTAAGCACCCTGTGGACTGGATCCGGCTCCCAGGCCTTAAGTTTGACATCCCTGCTGTAGAGTATTTGTGTGAAAAGAACATAGAGTAGAAATAATGTGTTTCTTTGTCAGATTAATCTTCTTTCTGGAGGATCAGCATGTCATGATTGACACAGCCCTGCTTGCAATCAGACAACAGTAATGGGAGGTGGGAGGGAAGGCATTGGAATGTAAGGTGTGGGAGGGAACTCTGGGATGTAAGTGTGCCACTTGGAAGCGTGAGGCAAACCCAAATCCCAATGTCATTACCTGGGAATGTTTGAGGCAGACAGGCTGTTTCCAAAATAAAGCAATTGCAACTGATTTGTGGATAATGGACAATAGGTGGTCCAGGGAGGAAAGGTTTTCTTATGCTGTTTGTGCACGAAAATGTCAGAGCAGACTTTTCTACTTCTATACCTATATGGCTTTTCAGTAAAGTTATATTGTGAGAAAAATATCCCAGGAGTTTCTTTTGCTGTTTAATGCAGCGGGGTGGTGGAAAGCACCACAGAGATGACTTTCTGGAAGACCAAGTAGAGATGACAATTATTAACAAAATCATGCTTTAAACCCTGGAAACAGCAATCATGAGAAAGCAGTTCAGACTGACACTATCTATTCACCAGAGGAGGAAAGAAATAAAAACTCAGTCATGGTTTTACAATTCTATTGTGTATACTACACTCAAACTTGTGGAACCTGGCACCCTTCAAACAGCTGACATCTTGGGTTTGCTTTTTGTCAGTCACCCAGTTGGTTTCATGTCTGAGGCAAAACTAGAGCTCCTGCATGGTTGCTCACCAGATGCCTTAACCAATAAACTGGCTCTCTTTATATTGTATATATAAATTATGTAACAATTATCCAACGTTTAGGAAAGATGACATTAATAGAAATGGTATTACAGTATGAATTTGTTTTGTTTTCCAAAAGTATGCATATCTTTTAATAACAGAAAATGTTGGATCTTGATTCTGATACTAAATAGCAAGAAGCTAACATTAGATCAGTGGTTCCCAAACTTTTTCAGTCCACCGTCCCCTTGGTGCTACAAACTCATCCTCAGTGACCTCCACCCAGGGGTGGGATTTCTTAACAACTGGTTCTGTGGGTGTGGCCTAATTTGTGGGTGTGGCTTGGTGGTCATGTGACTGGATGGGCGTGGCCATGTGACCAGCAAACCAAATACAAGCTGTCCTTGCTTAATGGCCAGTTGCTTAGCAAGTGTTCTAATTTATGACTGATCACTCCAGAGCTACTTGACCTGTTTTTAGAGTTTTGACAGCCATGCACACACACACACACACACAAAACCTTCTAACCCTGCTGGCACAGGACTAGGTATCTTATTCACTTTTTCCTCCCTCCCTTTCTTTTTTCTTTCTTTCTGTCCCTTCCTTCCACCCCCCTTTCTTTGTCTATCCTTTTCTTTTCTCTTCTTTTTCTGTCTCTTCCTTCTCTCTCCCTCCTTCCATATACCCCATTCACTTTCTCCTCCTTCCCTCCTTCTTTCTCTTTCTTTCTGTCCCTTCTTTCCATCCCTTTTCTTCCTTTCTCTTCCTTTCTCCCTTTTTCTTCCTTTCCCCTTTCTTTCTTTACTTTCTTGTTTTTGCCTCTTTTTCTTTCTCTTTCCCCCCTCCCTTCCTCCTAAGCTAGGAAACCCACCTGACACACACACACACACACACACACACACTCCCTCTCCCTCCCTCTTCCAACAAAGTAGTCACCCGGCAGCGTCGCTCATGATGAGTCTCCCAGAGTCCCAGGGACTGGGCGCGATTATCCGTTCACGCCCGGTCCTGCGTTGCCCGGAAAAACCAGCAGGCAAGGCTTCCGGGTCCAACAAAGGGGCTGCAGACGGGACTTCACCCCTCCTCTTTTGGGGAAAGGGCTGGGAACTTCAAGCGAGGCTGCAGCCTCAGGAACTGAGGGATAAGTGAGCTGCAGGAAAGGTGAACCAGCCCACCCGTCGCTATTCGGCTCCCTGCCAGCCTGCAACTTGTCAGCTGCTGGGACTCGTGGGTCGTGGCTGCTGAGTGGGAGTTCGGGAGGCAACCAGGAAGCACGAGGCTTACTCCGCCTGCATTGCCCCTCTGCCAGCTGCCCCTCAGAGCGTTTTAGCCGAGTGCGGGCCATCACTATGCAAGCTCCATGAGTGGAAGATCCGCTCTCGTGAGGCTTGACTCGCATCATTCTCAGAGCGGTGGCCCGCATTCAGTCAAAGTACTCAGGTTGGCAGGCGGCAGAGGGAAGGGGTGGCAGGGAAGGGGCGATGCGGGAGGCATAGCATCGTGCTCCCTGGTCGTCCCGTCCCCTCAGGCGGGACCCAAGTAGTAACAGATCAGCCCTGGCTCGCCTTCCTCTCGGCCAGCTAGGCAAGTGGGGTGGATGGGGAAGCTGAATTGCGCCCTACAAGAAGACCACCTCCAGCACTCCTTTGCCCCCATTGCCTCTTAGCGCCGTCCTCCCACTTTTTATAGATCAGCATGACGTTTGTTTTGATTGTTTCCATTACAAGTAGGTAGAAGTGATTGTGAAACTGGTGAAAAACTGAAACAGCATATCAGGAGAGTTGGCTAAGTCTAAACTGAGGAGGTGATGAATACATCAAAGCTTTTTTCTTGCTACTTTAATTAAAAATTATGGGAGAATGTCTATGTTTTTTTGTCCCAAAGGTGCTTTTTCAAGAGGCAAGTGGACTTTCTGGTTTTTCTTTGAAGATGTTTCACTTCTTATCCAAGAAGCTTCTTCAACTCTGAGCTGAACAAGCTTCTTGGATGAGAAGTGAAATGCCTAAAAGAAAAACCAGAACGTCCAGTTGCCTCTTGAAAAAGCACCTTTGGGATAACCATAACCTGAATGACAGAGATTCTGTTTTTTATAACTTCTGCAAATTTAGTATTTCATTTTCTCAAATTATCTTTGAGATGCTCAGATTAGGTTGCTTCTAACAGATTAAGGTAGTCATTGATTTATAATTATTCAAAATTATTCCAGCACTGAAAAAAGTGTCCCTTGCATTTATAATAATTTCAGTATCCCTACAGGGATGTGATAAAAATTCAGGTGCTTGGCAACCAGCATGTATTTATGATGACTGCAGCATCCCTTGGTCAAGTATTGCAATTTGCAACCTTCCCAGCAAACTTCTGACAACTAAAATCAATGGGGAAAACCCAGATTCACTTAATTATTATGGCAAAAAAGGTTGTAAAATCAGGACAACTCAATGACTGTAGTAGTAATGACTAACTCTAATAATATGAACATATATCCTCATCCATTTTAGCTTTTCTGAATCTTTGCCAATGATTATCAAAATGATATATTAAGAGAATTAATAATAAACGGTAACATTATTTTTTTCCCATTTACTGTATTTTATAAATGAAGTCATCCAATATACAGTATGCCAGTATGAAAAAATAGCTGCCGTACTACTTAGGCAGTTAAAAGAACAGCTAAGGTCAGTTATGTGAATAATTCATCACAATTTAAGCTACCAATCAGATTTAGGTTACCGTCCTACCCTATATGTATTTCAAACTTAGGTTCCTTCCATCATAGTGAAATTCTAACTACACAGCTTTAAAATATATCATTCCCCACTTGAAGGATATTTTGAAAACCTCCATAAAAAGGTAACTGGTACCTATCAATGATTATAAAATCATTTCTAAAACTCTGCCACTGATTCAAAGTTAGAAATATGAGATAATGGAGAATCTTTCTAAAGCTGACTCTCCTGTTTAAAAAAATCACTTCAAAATCATATGAATTCCAGAACCAAACACAGGGATTTGCAAGACTCTCCCTTACTTAAGTAATGATCTCACCATCAGAACATCATTAGGTAAAAATGGAACTTACAAGAAGAATAAAATGGGAGCTATTGATTTCTAAAAGCAACATTGATGCTTGTCTCATGTTTTATCAAAAAGGGAAAAGCAGACATTAAAACACTGAATACGAGTGGGACTTATTGTCAAGCAATAAAGTAGCTCAAGATAGTCTAGGAATGCTTTGATGTCTCAGAATCTGAATTACTTGCCAAAGAATGAATTCTTCTTTATATCAGAGAATTTTAATCCATCCATCAACTAAAACCAGAGCACAAGCAGATTGTGTAGGAGGACAATGATTTCTAATATACAATCAAGTTTATAAGAAAAAGGTTGGAGAGTGAAATCAGAATTTTGGAGTAGGTATTATTATCTCATCCCAGAAATATTGTGGCATGTCCTGAAACAAGTTCATGCTAGAAAACACTTTGCTTTGCTGAAGCTGTTTATTATGGACAAATGGGCCAGAAATCCTATACACTACATGAGACTGGTTATCTACTGTAGGAAGCATTTATTTAGTTGCAGTTACTACAGCTAACACTGATGCAACCACTTAATTACAATAATCTAAGAGTCAATACTTTTTCACATTGCCATACCACATGCCACATGATTTGGTTCAACAAATCAATGAGACAAGCAAAAGACTTTATCTGCCTAGAGAAATTTTGATAGTTATTATCGCTGTTTATATTCCATTTGATGCTAATGTTGGCATAGTGCTAAGCTACATGATGTCATTTCGAGGCAGTAGCAAACTCAACCTGAGGGTGCTTTTGTTGTGGCTGGAGACTGTCCTCCCTGTATGTGCAGTATGTGCAATGTCCCACCAGAGGGAAGAATGTTTTTAGACCATATGTATTCAAACTTAAAACAGGCATATACAGCAATTCCCCTCCCCCACCTGAGCGTGTCCAACCATCTCTCTCTGCTGCTGGGCCCAAAGTATATCCCCTCCCTTAGGAAAAGAATACAGCCAGTCATGAAAACTGTCAAAATCTGTCCGGAGGGAGCACTCAGACAGTTACAGGATTGTTTTAAAACCACTGAGTGGAGTATATTTGAACATCTAGAACTGCACGAATATATTGACACTGTACTCTCATATATTAAAACATGCACAGATAATTTAACAGTGGATAAGCGCATCAGAGCAGGGGTGGAATTCTACCAGTTTGGACCTCTTTGGGCAACCTCTTGCTCCAAAGATCAGCTGGCAGCGAACTGGTTTGCTGCAACAAGCATATGCCCCCCCCCCCCTGCTCTTTCCTGTGCTTTATTCCTTTTTGTGAGAGCATGGCTGGTTTGCATGGCAGAGCAGTTTGCCACGCCTCAGCTGTTTTAGTCACAAGGACTGCAGAAAAAGGTAACTATAAAATGTTTTTGAAATGTGGAGTGTGCATGCAAAGTGCGCAATCACCGAAGCAGTTGTTATACTGGTGGAATCTGACCCCTGCATCAGAGTCTACAGGAATTGTAAACCCTGGATGTCAGCAGAGGTACAGATAGTTCTGAGAGCCCTGAATTCCCCTTTCAAGGCAGGTAACAGATAAATATGAGGCCACGAGAAATCTGAGAGGCATTAAGGCAGCTAAACAGAGATATAAACAAAAGGTGAACCATCTAGCAGACAACCTGAGGCAGATGTGGCAGGCACTGCATCACCCAACCAACTACATGGGCAACACAATGAAGACAGTTAACACTGATGCCTCGTTGGTGGAGTTGAACATCTTCACCCACTATGAGGTCAAAAGACCTGACCCTGTGTTGCCAGCCCACCAACTTCCAGCCACTCAGCCTGCATGAACACAGAGAGCTGTATTGAAGGCTGTGAATCTAATAAAGCTGCAGGTCCAAATGGGGTGCTAGGCAAAGTGGTAAAAACCTGCGCAGACCAATTATCAGAGGTCCTAACAAGGATTTTTAATATCTCCCTCCAAATGGTCACTGTTCCATCATGTCTGAAAGCAGCTACCATACTAGTCCCGAAGAAAACAGCCATAAATAGCCTGAATGACTACAGACCTGTTGCATGATGTCTGTAGTGAAATGCTTTGAGAGACTGGTTTTTCAACACTTCAGGTCATGCCTTCCATCAAACTTTGATCAAGATCAGTTTGCCTAGAGGAAACAGTTCAAAAGGCGATGCCATTACCACTGCCCTACATAATATTTTGAGACACCTAGAAAAACCTGGGAACTAGCTCTTCATAGACTATAGCTCGTCTTTTATCACCATTTTGCCAGGCATTCTTATTGAAAAGTTGACTGAGTTGAATTTCCCTCTCCTCATTTGTAATTGGATTAGACTTTTTGACAGACTGTCCATAAAAGTGAAGGCTGGATCCTTTACACCCTCCTCCCTGAAGCTCAGCACTGGCTTTCCTCAGGACTGTGTGCTAAGTCCCTAACTGTACTTGCTGTTCACACGACTGCATATCTTCTGATCCATCTAATATGATAATAAAGTTTGAAGATGATATCACCGTGCTGGGTCTTATTACAGAAGGGAGAGTCAGCATACAGGGAATAAGTCCAGAAGTTATCTACATGGTACAAAGAAAACAACTTGCATCTCAACACAAAGACAAAGGAGATGGTGTTGGACTTTCGGAAGCAGAGAAATGACCCTGTCCCACTTTGCATCAAGGGGGGGCTGTGTGGAAAGGATCTCTTCTTTCAAATTCCTGGGAGTGCACTTAGCCAAGATCTCACCTGGAAAAATAACACGTCCCAGGTAGTTAGAAACGGCAGACACTGCCGACAGCAGACACTCCATTTCCTGAGGGTCTTGCGGAAAAATCAGGGCGAACAACCGCTGATGACTTCCTTCTACTGGTCCATGATAGAAAGCACCTTCACATAATCATGATATGGTACACTGGCTAACAGTTGCTGACAGGAAGGCACTACAGAGGGTGATGAGCATAGCACGAAAAATCATGGGCTGCCCCCTAACCCTACTGAATGAAATTGCCAGGTCCCACTGTCTCAGCAGAGTGAGGAAAATCCTAAGGGGAGACTTGCATCCTAGACAGCATTTCTTTATTCTCCTACCACCAGGCAGGAGACATAGAAGCATAGCCAGCCGGACAAATAGGATGAAAAATAGCTTTTATCCATGGGCCGTCAGACTACTAAATGTAACACCACCACAATCAGGCTTAATATGATAGCCTTACAATCCCAGTATGTAATATTATATATATTATAATATAATTAATGTATAGGGAAATGTGTGCTAATTTATTAATTATTTGGGGTTAGGGATTTTTTTTATTTATTGGTTTATTGACATGTATTCTGTGTTCATGGGTGGGCTGCACCAAGGGAGGCTAATTCAATTTCATTGTACACATGTTGTGCATTGACAATAAAGGTTTGAACTTGTATGAAACTCCAACAATATTAAGTGGTGAAGATAGAACTATAAGATCTGGAAGGAAGTGAATACTGGACAGAACTGAGACTGTATGGCCTATTCCAGCACATTTTCATTTATAGTGCTGCTGGCACATCTTGAAATAAAAATAATGTGCCTTTCTCATCAGAAAAAAATAAGCAGAAGCAAGATTTGTGACTAATCAAGAAAAGTTAGAAATAAAATGCAACTGAACAAGAATAGCTGGAAGAATAGTGGTCCCATTATGTTTTACCTATGTTGTTGACTTGCTCATCTTCTGATTAAAATCCTAACAGATAAACATAGCAGAAAAAAAGGAAAAAACAAACATGAAAGGTTGTAGAATGTTTCAACAAAATTAGAATATCAATTTGTTTCACCCACTTTTAAGTATACTCCTGTACTTCTTTTAATAGATGAATGAGTAAAATATTAAAATCAGTAATTTAGTCTGAATATTTCTCAGTGAATTCTGAACTGAGATTAAACATCTAAATAATACTACGAGGGAGCTTGGGCCATATTATACTGAGTTGGTAACTAGAATTCTTCATTAGTTTTTAAATACAATACAAATAAGAGAGAAGTGTATGTCAGTGTATCCTTTACAGGATAAATTTCATTAGTATTAAAAGCAGAGTTTAAATAGTATAAAACATTTTCCAGTTTGTTCCAAATTATTCAATTTGTATCTAATTATAATGTAGCATAAGCACACTAAATTAGCTTATGTTTATGGAAGAAATCATAGCAAGAGAAAATGTATAAGCAAGTCATAATCAAATTGATAATTCTTAACATAGAAAGGACAATACTTTCAGAATTAGTTTTGAATAAATGGTGATTGAGGTCCTTAACAGCATTTTTTGAAGCCACAAGGTAATAAATAAAAAATAGCAGCCAGCCATTTAACAACAAAAACTTGATTTAACTTTATTTATCCCTATAGTCAACAACGGGTTTGCATTGAGTTGTAAAGCAACAAAATAATATAATCTCAGTGACAAAGGCTCAGAAATCCCGATTTTGTGAAAATGTTGCTACTGCATTATTTATTTATAACCTATTTAATCCAAAAGGAAAAAAAATACAAATAAAAATTATACATCTGTAATGTCAGCAGTAACTTTCTCACTAATCAAATGATATTTTGGGGGGAGGTACATACTATTCTGCTTTACACCAACAAAGATGGCATAAGCTGTTTTTTAAAATCAAAATTATATCCTGTGGCCGTCAATGAATCCTATCCCATGTACATGTTTAATAAAATAACAAATAATGTTCAAGTTTGTATAGTTGGAAATTGAACATGTTCAGTCTCCATTTATGATTTAGTGCACTTGATAAAATCTTTTTCAGAAACTATAAAAGATAGCGCATATGCAAAGCAGAAGTTCCATGAACTGAAGCACTAAATAAAAATATGGAGAAACTCAACCCCATGAAAGACAGGTAAGCAGGCAGACTTATAAACCTTCTGCCTGTAAATAAATGTAGGAAACAAGTTTGGATACTTGTCAATTTTTCCCCCAACAGGCCAAAATATTGTATAATATAAACTTCTGATTAAACAAGGTTTTGAGAACACCAAGTGCTATGGTGCTCAATAGCATTCATTACTGTCGTATCAGATATAAGGTTCAAATGTAGCCCTTGTATTTATCTCTTCTATGAAAAATCTATCATCTTGAAGGGCAGCAAGATCACTTCTTCTCAAAATAAATGGCCTCATGTAAGCACCTAATCTGTGCCATGATTAGTGAAATTGCAGCTAGATATATAGTCCTGAACACAACATACAGCAACAATGAGTGTTGTTTCATAAAATAAATATATCAAAGCTGTTCTACTATCTGAAATGTCAAAATACCCACATTATTGCAAGCATCACAATTAGGATAGCCAAATCCCAGATGAGATATTGCTGTTCAACAGAAGATTAAAAAACTGACAAGTATGCATGTGCCAAGGACCGAATTAAAGGGCTCTTTGGTGCAATCGGTTCAAATTCAATTAATATGAAGGATAATATGTACCCATTTTTAAAAATCTGCTGCTAAGACAACAGCCCTGTCTTGCTCCACAATACAAATCTAAAACAGCTGTTCTTAATAAGCTAAAATTTAAGTCAGACATTGCCTGAAAGTTTTGTACAATAATCTGGACCAAAGATGGTTCTGTACCCTCATGTTGCTGTGAAACATGACTTGAGCTAAAGGCAAAGACTGGTTATCTCAAGGACAACTGCTTCAATATTAGCAATCAGTACAGTGTTTTTAAACTGTCTTCCTGTTGGGTCTCTTGCCTTTCTTTAAAATTAGTTTATTCTTAATGTAGCCACGCTTCCTTTTGGCAGTCTAAAAAGAAAAACAGAATAGTGTATTAGTTATTTGTAATGCTCTAGCGGCAATGCTTATGTTTTTGTATTGCTCCAGAATCCTTAATTATTATGTTTTAAGTCAAGGTTAGAAAGATAGGAAGTAGCATATGCAGGTACTTTTGGATGTGATCTTTCCAGTTCTGACATGTAGCATGTTCCCTAAATCTCTCACCACAAATTTGTGTTATTCTATGTGTGTTCTTCTTTAGTCATTGTCGCTGTTTTCAATCAAATCTAAGCTTTTAGGTTCAGAATACACTTATTTGCAGCAAATACTGCCAATTAATTTAAATAACAGCTATTTAGTATATTGTCCTGTAACAAGGAAAAATATTTCTTGATACTGTTTGCTTTCTGC
Source organism: Pseudonaja textilis (assembly GCF_049901715.1). Classification (NCBI taxonomy): domain Eukaryota; kingdom Metazoa; phylum Chordata; class Lepidosauria; order Squamata; family Elapidae; genus Pseudonaja; species Pseudonaja textilis. The sequence continues at coordinate 49,926,474 of NC_142008.1, read as the reverse complement.
TAATGCCACCATACTTTTAGCATTCAATACAAGAAGTATTATTCCAAAAACTGAAGTCATAAACTTCTAATTTCTTTAAAAGTGTTATCGTGGTTATAATGTAAAAATAATGCTGTAAGGTTTACATTTTAATTTCTATGGACTATAGAAAAAAACAGTTCTACCATGCTGCAGTTATTTCTAAAATACAGTGGGATGCAATGTTCATTTTTACAACTGTAATTAATTATTTCACACATTAACTATTTAAAGTTGATATTATATATCATTCAGCTTTGTTCGGGTATTTTCCCACGTCATTGTAGTTGTGCTTTTAAAGTTGTAGCAACGTTTCAGCAGAATCTCATCTGCCATCATCAGGCTTCTCTACAGATATCTATCTATCTATCTATCTATCTATCTATCTATCTATCTATCTATCTATCTATCTATGCATGCTTTATATATAAATAATAGTTGCTTGAATGTTTACGATAGACTACTTTCATATTAAAAAAATCAGGTAAAACTTTTCTGTTTGAAGAGAATTTGATTTTCATTCCTGAAGACTTGATTGTCCAATAGACTAGATGACCACACGATGGGGGAAAATGTATTCAAATGAGATGATTTTAAAACAGGAAAAAGCAGACACTTGAGCTGTCAACAAGTTCAGGTTTAATTATTTTACAAAATAAGTCATTCTGAAATGTCTTAAGCATCATTTTTCAGAAAGACATTTTCACATTTACTAAGTGAACCAACATAATAACTGGAACACTATTAATATACTTTAGATAATCAATCTTATTACACTTAGCTGGGATTTTATGGGCACAGTCTGCTAATGAGCACAAATAATAAATATAATCCCACATGCTTTATTAATCAAATGTTAACAATTATTATTTTGGCTGTTCTTTTATTGGAAACAAAAGTGTCCATTTATGTGGCTGATAGAAAGACCCAATAGCGTATCTGGTAAAACTAGCATAGTATTAAAAATTTCCTTTGAAAATTTCACTAAGAACCCACCTTTTTTGACAAATACTTCTGTTTTGGTAAAATGTTGGTTAGTCTAGGCTTATGGTCCAACGTTTCTCTGTTATCTAACTTTTTTACTTTATATATTCTAACAAGCCAGTGCTCTGAAGTAAAGGCTTCTTCCAAATGTTTAAACTTAATGTCCTTGTTGCCAATTTCAGCATTGCGGGTTCGATCAAATCCTGGGGGAGTCCGAAAATCCAGCTACAAAATTAACGCAACCCATTAGTTTGCAGGTATATTAAATTCTAGACAAACTACAAAGGTTATATTGAAAATATTGGTAATGGATTTGAAAATGTTATTTTTAATCTGAAACAGATCATGTTAAAGAGGCCTTACTTTTACTCCACACAGTGAAGAAGTCCAGCATTGTACTATATAAATTAAACATGAGATAAGTAACCAATTCAGTACAAAAAAGGAGAAAATATCAAGAATTTCAACAATATCCCTCCCCTCGTAGAAGGATCTTGATTTTCTATTTCAAATTGTGGCTAAATAAACCACATAAACTAATAATTGTAATATATAAATGCAGATCATGCATTGCCACTAAGAATGCTTTTGAAATAAAATTAAATGCTGCTCCTTTAAAAGATTCCAGTGAGTAAAATGCCAATATGACCTTTTAAATAGTTTCTATTTGCTAAACCTTAGTTGACAAGGAAATATAAAGGCACAGTGGAATTTTGAAATGTACAACCATTAAAGAAGACAACTACATTAAATTAATACAACAAATAAAGACAGACTTGGAAAAATTGAGAATTCTACAGTTGTTGTTGGTCGGAAGGATTGCCACAACAAAAATGAATATCCTACTGAAATTGCTATTTTTATTTCAAGCAATTCTGATAAAACTAGAAAAAAACCTTTTTAAGGATTTAAACAAATAGATTTTAAAGTTTGTCTGGCAGGGTAAAAAAGCAAGAATCAAACAGAAAATGTTACAAGACACCAAAAATAAGGGTGTGTGTGTGTGTTTGGATTACAGGATTGGCAGCTGTATTATCAGGCGTCAGCACTCACATGGGTAAAAGAGTGGATAAATTTGAAGAACAAAAGAATATTGACTTTATAATTGGAGTGGCATGCATTTATATGGTATGGGAAAAGTAAAATACAGAGATATTTTCAAAGGCACTATATCAAGAATGCTCTGCTTTCAGTAAGGGGAAGAATCAAACAGAAACATTACATGAAAATATTGGTCTGGCTATCCATGATGGAAGCACTAATACATCCAAGTGCTCTTGAACTGGAAAAAATTGTAAGGTATAAAGATATCCTAAACGAACAAGGGATTTAAAATCAAAACAGGAACTAAAAACCAAGGAATAGATTTGGCCTGGTGGCCACATATTCAAATACAAACAAGACACAAGAAAGATTCAGAAATATATGGATTCTATAAAGAACCTCTAGAATTAGATCAGATATTTCTAGGGATAGATAATAAATTAATAAAGAAAATATATAACTACTTATTGAACTTTTAAATGGAAGAACATGTAAAAGAAACTATGATAGAATGGGCCAAAATTTTGGATATATTATAAAATTAGACAATTGGCAAAAACTTTGGGAAAGCAACTACAAACTAATGATGTCAACAACATATAAAGAAAACCTTTACAAAATGTTCTACTGATGGCATTTATCACCAGCAAGAATGGCAAAGATGTTCCAAAACATATCACCAGAATGCTGGAAATGTAAACAGATTCTGGGTTCCTTTTACCATATGTGGTGGACTTTGTCCAATGGCAAAAAAATAAAGGTGGTTAGAATGACAATACAACAAATAGATTTAAAACCAGAATTGTTCTTACTAGGTATACCACCGGGAAAATATAACAAAAGAATTACTTATTTAATATTACATGTAATAACTGGAGTGAGAATTATGTACACACAAAATTGGAAAAATGAAAATATACCTATAGATGAAAATGTAGTAAGGAAAATACTAGACTGTGCCAAAATGGACAGGTTAATGATGAAAATTAAGGATAAAGAGGAAACAGGGTACTATTTAACCTATTTTATAAATGGTTAGAAAATAGAAGCAGAAGTTAATAAATTTATAATTAAGGATGATCAATTACACACACACACACACACGCACGCACGCACACAATAATACCATAAGCAATATTATAACTGGATTATATATGATTATAGATTAAATTGTATAGGGCGATTAGAAGTGAAGAATAATGGTTATAATTATGGTGTGTATAATATTATGTGTATTCAAAAGAGATTTGATACAGACAGTACACTGCCATTGCAGAAATGGAAACATTATGCATAACAAAGGAAAATGTACAACAACAACAACAACAACAATAATAATAATAATAATAATAATAGCAACAACGTAGGACTAACCTGCATTTCTCCAAATCTGTAATATGACATTTTATACATAAGACAGTTCAGCAAAGTTGGAGATCCTGCTTTATCAACTCTAAACTCTCCTTGTGGAGTGAAATAGTCACTTTCCTTTAAGAAAAAGAAGGAGTTGAAGAAGTCAGATTAGAAAAATAGGACAAAACAGAATTAAAATTACAATAATCAGTTATTGTAAACAAGTAATTGCTAAAAAACCCAGAGTGATTCAGAGTAGTTCTAATTTTTTCATAGAGATTGTATTCGTATTCTATGAAGCATACAATGATGAGGAATGTACAAGTAGTTTTCCACAAGACCATAATGCAGCTGTTCACCACGGTTCTAAGTCATAGCAATCATAAATCAAATCACTTATGTGGCCAATCTGATTTTATGACTTTTTCCCCAATGATCATTGGAAAAGTGATCCAGTGAATGCAGTGATTGTTAAAAGAACCAATGGGGCGTTATGAGCCAAAACCCAGAAATAAATACCAGTTTTTGGTACAGATTTCATAAGATATGGTCATATGATCCTTGGATGCTGCAAAGAGCCATAAATACGGCTGCTTGCCAAGCACCCACATGTTGTCACAAAATGGATCATATTTCGCCCCAGAGGTTTGTTGCAACTTTGAAAATTTGCTAATTAATTAATTGTCAATCAAGGATGATTTCTATAGTGTTTCTATATAGTGCTCTATAGAGCAGACAGAATTGCAGAAACATCTGGTAAAAAGAAAGGAGAAGGCTTATGTTTTTATATATAACTATACTAAAGAAATTCTGTGATGTGGCTCACCCCAGTGACTTGCTGCACCGCTCCGCTTGACTTGTTTGGGCAGGTCCCTCCAGTGCAGTGGGCTCAATGGGGTGGACCTGCAGGGCTGGCACCTAGAACATGGTAGTGGCTGCATGTTTGAAAAGTAGAGCAAAGCCAGAACTGGCTTTGCTCTACTTTCCCAACCTGCCTGCGGGGCCGGTGCCTCCTTTCTCCCACACTTCTCCCCTTTCCTTCCCTTTCTCTTTTTCTCACTTGCTCTATTTTTTTCTATTTTACACCATGATAAAATAATAATAAAGAAATAATGAAGAAAAACTATTAGAAAAATGACCCGTGTTTTAGCAGTGCTTCATATTCCACAGCCGAGATACACAAATTTCTGAGGAAAAAAGTTCATCGCAACTCCACTTCCATGTCCACATTTTTATATTGGCAATTTCTCCCCAAAAATGTTGCTTTGTATATTTTTTTCTGATGAAAGTATCGATTGTTGCGCTTTGAAATGATGGGCAGATGTTGAAATTGTCCTAAGGAGCGGAAAATGGAGGAGAAACAGCCAAACTGTTTTGCAAGGAAAAGTGGGATCCCGAGCCACAGAAACAGAGGGGGAGATGCCTTCCCACTGGGGGCTGAGGGAGGGGGGATCGGAAGGAGTTCTTCAAGCGAGAGGGAAGCGGGTTTCAAGGATGGAAAAAGCCGAGAGATCCCTATGGAAATCCCCCCTTAAGGGGATGGGGCCTGGGGAGAGGATCCGGCCAGATTATGGGGGATCCCTGCAGATCCTCTCCATCTCTTCCTGCATGGACTGTCAGCTGAGGGTTTTCCTGGCTTTCTTTGGATTGGGGTGAGTGTGGGGGCCCCAAGTCCTGGCTGGCTGTGTGGCTGTGCCTCCCCCCCTGTCCTTTGGTGCAGCTGCTGGGGGCTCCCTCCCTCCAGATTGAGTAGGGGGGCAGAATGGAAGGACCACTTGAGCTCTGGCTCCACTTTGCCCTTCTGGAGTCTCAGCAGCTCCAGCCTGGGTGCCCTCTGGGCATTGTGGGAATTCAAAGGGCATCTAGTCCGCCCTCCAGGTGCACAGAGAAAGGGAGATTGGATGAGAATCGGGGGGGGGCACAAAAGGAAGTCCACTCTCCCCTCTGGAGCTGGTATGAAAGACCCCCCCCCAGAATGCAGCACCCCAAGACTGAAAAGATCCCCTTCCCACTTTCTCTGCTTCTCTCTCTGCTTAGAACTCCCTCCTCCACCATGTGAAGTCAAGGGAGACTCTGCCCAGAGACTGATGACACTGGAGCAGGGATAATTCCCATTGGTGCTTCAGCTCGTTTTGGCCCCTCCTAGCTCAAAACTCCGAGAAAAATGTTTCCTCCCCCTCGAACACACATTCCTCCTCTGACACACACACATAAACATACATGTTCATTTCATGGGTAGATTCTGCCGTGGGAAGAGCTGCTGCACTGGACGAGAAGGGGGGAGAGAGAGGTAGCCATCTGCGCGCCACCTGTTTCCTCCCCCCTTGGAGGCTGCCAGACAGAGTGCCAGCGATCCCCTGCTGTCTCTTAGGCCCCCCTGCCGCCCCCTTGCCTCTTAGTGCCTCCCTAAGGCATCCCACCGTCCTGCACGGGGCGGTACCACCACTTTGGGAACCACTGCCTTAGACCATTGCTACACAACATTAAGAGATGCTTATCGGTCTTTTCCACGAGCAGCTGTGGGACACTCTGATTATTGTATGATTCACCTTGTACCTGCTTACAGACAAGATCATGAAACCAACTATTAAAACAATGAAGACTTGGACTGAGGAAGAAAGCTAAAGTTACAGGCTTGTCTTGAATGCACTGATCGGAATGTGTTCGAAGATACCTCTGCAGACTTGGATGAACTCACAGATACTGTAACATCATGTCAATTTTTGTTAAGACCTAGGTGTGCCGACTAGAAACTTGACAATATACAGTAACAATAAACCTTGGTTCACAGCTAAACTTAAGCAGCTACATTGTACCAAAAAGGAAGCCTACAGAAAAAGCAATAGAATACAGTACAATAAGGCCAGGGAGATTAGAGCAGCGAAAATAAGCTACTCTGAAAAGCTAAGGAATCAGTTCTCAACAAATGAGCCAGCAAACACGTGAAAAACTCTAAAAAATATCACTGGTTACAGCAAACCTTCTTCCCATGCTGAAGGAAATCAACAAATGGCGGATGACCTGAATGTGTTTTACTGTAGGGTTGAGAGAAAATTACTGCCATCCATCTCTACAATCCCCATCTCAGACACACCAACAACAGTAAAGCCTCCTGCAACCTACCCCATTCCATTGGGCCCACCACCTTTGGTGATTACAGAGAATGAAGTGCAAGGTCTATTTCACAGACAAAAGTCAGGAAAATCACCGGGCACAAACAAGATAACTCCCTCTTGCTTAAAAGCTTGTGCTGATCAATTGACCCCCATCTTCACCCGAATCTTTAATAAATCACTAGAGATGTGCTATGTTCCTTCTTGCTTCAAATGCTCTACTATCATCCCAGTGCCAAAGTAACCTTCCATCAAGGAACTGAATGACTTCAGACTGGTTGCTCTAACATCTGTGGTTATGAAAACCATTAAAAGGCTAGTACTGTCCCACCTAAAAGCCATCATGGACCTGCTGCTAGACCCCCTGCAATTTACCTACCAAGCAAATAGATCGACAGATGATGCTGTTAATATGATTCTGCACTACATCCTACAACATCTTGAATCTCCAATGACCTATGCAAGGGTCCTCTTTGTAGACTTCAGCTCAGCATTCAATGCCATCATTCCAGATATTCTTCTAAGTAAATTAAATCAGCTATCTGTACCTGACCACACTTGTAAATGGATCATAAACTTCCTAACTGACAGGAAGCAGCAGGTGAAGCTAGGCAAAATCACATCAGATGCTTGTACAATTAGCACAGGAGCTCCCCCAGGGCTGTGTGCTCTCTCCACTTCTCTTCTCACTATATACCAATGATTGAATCTCAAAACATCCCTCTGTTAAAGTACGGAAGTTTGCAGATGACACAACAGTGATTGGTCTCATTTGAGACAACGATGAATCTGCAAACAGATGGGAAGTTGAACAACTAGCCTTGTGGTGTAACCAGCAATATTGAACTAAATACACTCAAAATCATAAAAAGGGTGGTAGATTTTAGGAGCAACCCTCCTATACTACAACCTCTTACAATACTAGACAATACAGTATCAACAGTAGAGACGTTCAAGTTTTTAGGTTCTATCATATCTCAGGACTTAAAATGGACACCTAATATCACAAACGTCATCAAAAAAGCACAGCAAAGAATGTTCTTTCTGCACCAACTCAGAAAGCTCAAACTGCCCAAAGAGCTGCTGATTCAATTCTATAGAGGAATTATTGAGTCTGTCATCTGTACTTCTATAACTGTCTGGTTTGGCTCTGCAGCCAAACAAGACAGACAGACTTCAACAGATAATTAGAACTCAAGAAAAAACAGTTGCTACCACCCTGCCTTCCATTGAGGACCTGTATACTGCATGAATCAAAAAGAGGGCCGTGAAAATGTCTACAGGCTCCTCACATCTTGGACATAAATTGTTTCAACTTCTACCATGAAAACGACGCTATAGAGCACTACACACCGGAACAACTAGACATAAGGACAGTTTTTTTCAGAATGTCATCACTCTGCTAAACAACCAACTCCCACAACACTGTCAACTTACTTAATAAGATTATATTATTATTCTTGTCATCCTTCCTATTACCTATCTCTTCCCACTTGTATCATTATAATTTATATTGTTTTCTTTTCTTAGTATGTTTTGATTGCATATTAGTAATCTATGTATGATTTTATTGCTTATAGTAATCTATGTCCATTACTAAGTGTTGTATCTTACAATTCTTGATGAACGTATTTTATTTTTTCTTACGTACACTGAGAACATATGCACCAAAGACAAATTCCTTGTGTCTCCAATCACACTTGGCCAATAAAGAATCCCATTCCATTCTATTCTACTCTATTCAAGAATTCTTACAAAAGTGGGCAATTCAAGTGTAAAAAAAGATTTGATTACTAATTCATTTTTAAATATTTATTTTGCAATTCCTTGTTTTACTTTTTGTCTTGTTGCCTTAAAACTATATGACGGTATGTTTTCATTTCATTTTCACTTTTGACTATATTGGCTATATTGCATTAAAACATCAAATGTGACAAATACACAGTAAATACTACTAAATATGCTAGTTACTTAGAACACTATGTAATTATAAACAATGTAAGTGTCCTTAGAAATATCAAACAAATTTGGGATAATTTCTTTTAAAGAAAGATGAAAGCATTACACACAACATCTTGTCAGATTAAACAAAAAGACTAAGGCAGGAAAACAGTATATCCTAAGTACCTAGTTTAAAAACTGTCCTGACTTACCCTAATATCTTTAGGATGTTCTCCTTCTGCTATTCTTACCATCCACAAAAATTTGTTGATGTCATCACCAGAATAGCCAATTACACCTCCAAAGATTATTAAGACATAATCCACATCTAGGCTTTTCATAATCTCGTAGGCTGCTGTCTCATTTGATGACATAGCTTTTCCTACCTAGAATAAAAAATATTTTAAAATAAATATAAATATATTCTCCTTAAATTTACCTTTATTCTAGGTATTTTGAATTTGGTTAAGACTTCCGGCACTGTCGGAGGCAATGACAGCAAACTCTGCGGCTCTGCCCCAAGCTTTCCCATCAGAGCTCCAAAAGGAGCCACAGCCACTCTGGAGGGATGGTGAAGTAAAAAAAAAAAAAGGGGGGGGGGGGCTTGCAGGTTGAGGAGAGCTGCCTCTCTCCTCCCTGACTTGGAAATTCTCCCTCATCCGAAGATGTGGAATAGTGGCAGCCTCTCTCCTCCCTGACTTGGAAATTCTCCCTCATCCGAAGATGTGGAATAGTGGCAGTCATTCAACATGGCTGCCATGAAGCTGGGAACAACCAGAATAGCCAAGACAGTGCACAAGCGAAGGGAACAGTGACTAGAAACTGAATTGCTGGGTCAGATGATTTTACTTCTTTAAAGGTACCCTAAGGATTAAAAAAAACCCTAGAGAATTTAATTATAATTATCCAACTGGTGGAAAAAAACATTTTAAAAGATGATTATGCTGAAAAGTAAGTTGAAATCACCATCTACTGACGGAAGGAAAAGTGATTCCTAGTCTCCTGGAAACCTATAAACTTATGCTCACCAGAGGTGGAAATAAGGGAAACATTCTATGAAAGAGATTCTGGAATGTTAGAATAAAAGACTAAAATCACAGAGCAGATTTAAAGAACTTGGAAAATATATTGGACTATCAAAGTACTGAGTAAATGTTGGAATTGCTCATTTAAACAATTTACTGTGTTTTGAAAGAAATAGAGACCGAATGAAACAAATACCTACTGGCGATTGAAGTGTGATTGTTTGTTCTACTTTTGTCACTATTATGGCTGGAGTTGAAGGAACAACTAGGAATGAGAGGATTTCTTGATTAGATGGCCTTGGTGTTCCAAAATGTTATTAATTTAGTTGATGGTTTGGACCAGAAAGTAGAAAACAGTTTGCAAAAGACATTGAATAAAGATCAAACTGCCCATGAATTAGTGGAAGCAACAGAAAGATTGGACTAAAAGGACCATTTAATTCAACAAATGGAATATGAACGGGGGGAAATAGGGAACAGAAAAATCAGCAAATAAAGCAACAGCATGATGAAGAGGAAGACCAGACAAAAGATAAGCAAAAGAAGCAGAAAGACCAGATAGACTGGTCACATCAGCAAAGAAACCAAGGACTGGAGCAAAAAATAGGATTGACAAATCACCTGACAAAGAGAGGACTGAAGCAAATAAAACAGACAAATCAACAACTGGAAAAACAAGAAGTTACCTTTGATAAGGAGACCGGGATATTTGCAGATATATATATTTCCTTAAGTTTTCACGGATATTTATAAGTATGGGATTCAGCTTTGTTCGGGTATTTTCCCATGTCATTATAGTTGTGCTTTTAAAGTTGTAGCAACATTCCGGCAGAATCTCATCTGCCATCATCAGGCTTGTGTATTGGGTTCGTCTGTGTGTCAGGCTTTCACAGCCGTTTCTGTTTTAAATTTGGTGCTAGCCTTGTGCTTTGTTAGAATGGTTTTTTCTTCATCCTGATTGGTTGGGAGTCTCGGTCTGTATTTATTGATTTGGAGTTTACTGTGTTCTGCTAGATTGGTGTTTCTAATATGTTTTGTCTATTTTGTAGCGGGTTTTTTTTGTCTTGATTAGCTGAGAACATTGTGTTTCGTGTATCGGGGGCTTTCAGCATGGCTTGGCTTCGGGCGAATGGCTGGCTATTGTTTATTAGGAAGCTAGGTTTCATCTAGGTGGCTGGCTGGGGTGTATTTGGGCAGGAGGTATCGGGGGGGGGTCTGTTTGTGCCCAGGTGTTTGTTTGGGTTGTGGTGTGGAGATTTTTTTGTTTGAGTGCAGGCTTCCAGATAATTGACAGTCTGGTGGAGTCATCTCTTCTATTCATGCTTTCAGGTCATTTTTCAATGTCTATGGCTTCTCTGATAATTCTGTAGCTGGGGTTTTCTAGGTCTCTATTATGTCTCAGTGTGTTTTTGTGGATCAGGCCTGTGATTTTGCTTTAGTGGAAGCCATTGGCTACTTTGGTCAGGGTGCATAATTCAGTTTTTATGTACCTATGCAAGCCAAGCCTGCTAAAAGCCCCCAATACACGAAACACAAAGTTGCCAGCTAATCAAGACAAAAAAAGCTACAAAACAGACGGAAGATATTAGAAACACCAATCAAGCAGAACACGGCAAACTCCAAGACCAATAAACACAGACTAAGACTCTCAACCAATCAGGATGAAGAAAAAAACATTCTAACAAAGCACGAGGCTACCACCAAATTTAAAACAGAAACGGCTGGGAAAGCCTGACACATAGACAAGCCCAATACACGAGCTTGATGATGGCAGATGAGATTCTGCCGAATATATATACACACATAAATACATACATATATACATACACACACACACATACATACAAGAATTTAAGTCTGCATGGTTTTTTAAATAAACCAACTCTAGCTCCTTCAAGTTTAATAGAAACATTTTCCAGCTGTGAATTTGAAATTTGACAACTTGGATTTCAATTCCAAAGTTGCATACAAATATGTACATCAGAAAAAGTTCATGTATAGGAATCTGTACACCAATTAGCTGGGTTGGCAATATATAAACCAATAATGTATATTTGTAGCTTAAGACAAAGTCACTGTGTTGATTTATACTATATTCCGATTGGTTGATTGTGTTGTGAATTGCCATAAGAGAGAGCTAGAGATCATGGCTTGCTCTCTCTGACATGTTTCTCTCTCTGACCTTCTGTTTCTCTGACATTTTGTTGCTATCTCAGTTTGACTGAGAGTCTCTGTTGTGTTTATGCTGTGCTTATACTTTGATACCTTTGTTTACTGTAAATGACAAAGGCAACTGGTAAGAAGACTTTGTAATTGGATATTCTTTGGACTGTAAAACATATATGACCTGGACCGATTATTGGACTGTGCTATTTCTTAAAGTAAACTTTAACCCAATTTAGTGTATCTGTGTGTGGCTGGATAATTATTCATAACTATTCTCATAAATGTTTCCATGTGCATATCCTTGTTACTTAAGGGTTATTCTGTACATATCATAACATTGGTTATGGGCCCAGAGAGATATTGAGAACCAGTGTGAATATACAGTTTCATATTCAGCCAGCTGATTGCGGTTTATTTTTAAACTAACAATGGCACAAGAACGATCAACCAGTATATCCCCGATAACCTGGTTAGATGGAACAAACTATGTTTCCTGGTCTATGAAGTGCAGCCTACTTCTGTGTAAAGACGGATTATGGATTTTAGTTAATAGTCCACCGGATGTAACAGCTTGGGACCCATTGAATGATGAAGATAAAAAGAAAATAGCTGACTTTAACCGGGATAATGAAAAGGCTCTTAGTATAATTGGACTGACACTGAGTGTTCAGCAGTTAGTCCATATTCGTAGTGAAGAATCTGCTGTTAGGTGTTGGGACATTTTGAAGAGGATTTATGTTCAAGATAGTTTGAGTGCACATATACACCTTACACGTAAACTGTTTAGAGCCTGTCTTATAAAAGGTGGTGATATGTTAGCTTATTTGGAGTTTATGGAAAGGACTTTACAAGAGCTACATGAAAAGGAGCTGATTTTCTCAGAGTTGCATCAAGTTTACATCATTCTTTCTTCTTTAGATGAAACTTATGGTGACTATATGTCTTCACTGGAAGTTTTAAACAGAGATGAATTTACATTGACTGGCATAACTGGAAGACTGTTAGAAGAGTCAAGAAGAAGGCAAGTAGAAATGAGCTGAAAGAAAGATAACCACAGGAAGTGGTTAACCACACTGTCTTCAACTGCCTATATTGTTAGGAAATGTTTTTATTGTGGAGCTAAAGGTCATATAGCCAGATACTGTAAAAAGGATAAGAAACATGGACACTTCCGGTTGTAAGGCTTCGGCGGCGGCAGGAATCCGCTTCTCTGCGGGTCCCTGCTGCACTCGCCGTCAAGGTACCCCCAATCCAACTGGATTTGGGGGTTGTCGCTGCCCTGAAGGGGCAGCGGAAGACAGAGGAGATCCAGGCAGGGGTCTGGGGACATCGCACCCCCCTTCCCCAGCCGGCTAGACTCCTTTTTCCCGAGACGGATGAGCGGCTGTCTCCATGGCAGCCATAAAGGATTCTTCAACCGGATAAGTTTGCGCAGGAGGAAGTCTTAGAAGAAGTTCTCTTGGCTAAACCACGACATTATGTTACTTTTAAAACACCCTGGAAACCTGACTTTGGATTGATTCATTTGTTTCCAAAAGAATCTGTTACATCGGCGAAAGTGCTGAAGGAAAGTTCACTCCCCCTCCCTACGGAGAAAGCAAAGGAGCACAGAAAAACTTGCTCTCTAAAGGTAAAAATAAGCTCTTTGTTATAAGTGGGAAGGGGAGGACTAAAAAAAATATTTTTTTAAAAACTTTGCTGGAGGAGACGCCTTGAAGATTACAAGACCATTAATTAATGGTAATACGGCTTTTAAAATATATCTGGGATTTTGCCTCTGGAGAAAAAACTGTAAAGAGAAGAAGAGGAAAAAAGTTTTGTTTGTTTGGATTGTTTGATAACTCTGACATTTGGAAACTACTTCAAGATTGAAAGCATCTGGGTTGTTGTTTTTTTTAAAAAAAAAAACCTATAATGGTACCACCGGTTGATGAACTGAAAATGGAATATGAAAAATTAAAAGAAAGACAACAAAGTGGCAAGGACTCTTTGGGAGCTGCCTTCCATTTTTTAGAAATGGCGGTTTATATGTACCAGCAAACACTGGAGGAAGGAGAAGGAGAAGAAGAAGAAGAAAAGAGAAGCCATCTTTAATGGACTAAAAAGTTTGATTAAGAAAGAAAATGGGAAGGGAGGAAGGGAAAAGGAGAATTTAAGATTTAATAAAACAACCAAGAAAAAGAAAAATAGGGTGAAAAGAAGGTACAATGTTAGAAAGCAATTGAAAACAGAATTACAACAGAGAGGAAAACTTAAGAAGGGGGAGAGGAGAGGAGGGGGCAAAAAGTCCAGATTGGAGAAGGGAGGGAAAAAGAAAAAAAAAGCCACGGGTTAGGACAAGATTTTTTTAAAAAAAGTTTTTTTTTTTTAGAGATGAAGGATGATAGATAGCTTTTAATTAAAGAAGATTCTGCAAGAGTGCATAAGATAGTATTGTAGTATTTGTATTTGGAACGGTTTATTGGAATATTTAATGAAATATTAATGTTTAATAATGATGGATGTTGATATTTGATTAAATATTAGGAGACTTGTTAAATGATTAATGCTTAGTTAAAGTTTAATTTGTTAGTGTTTTAATATTATTATAACTTTAGTATTTTATTTTTTTATTCTAAAACAATGTGCTTATCAGAATTAGAATTAGAATAGAAATTATATATTTAATTATACTATAAGTTTACTATTCTTTTATTTTAAGATTCAATAGGTAGAAGGTACTAAGCAGAATCAGGATGGAAATTATGTATTATTTTAAGCTTTATTTTAGGAGAAGGCGTCATACTTCAAAAGTGATTACAGGGGAAATTTTTTGTTAAAGGGAAGAGATACATAGATGTTTGGTAAAGAACGGACAAAAGACATAAGTATAATGACTTTGAAATAAGATGAAATAAATAAAATATAATTAAGAGAGTGAAAAGATGGGAGAAGTTATATAGAAAATACAAAATGGTTAATAAGATATGAAGGGTATATAAGGTGGGCATGAATTTGATTTAGGTCTGTCAAAAAAGATGTAATCTGGGGCCAAGTCACTTTTCAAAAGAAGTTTTATGTTTTATGTTTAGTGTGTGGATTATCTATGTTTGATTCTAAATTAATAAAATCTCGGAGAAATGAAATTAAAGGGAGAGAAATTGGGAAAAGATATGTATAAATGATAACTAAGGAGGTTTTTTTTTCTCCAATGTTTTGCTTTAAGTGTGATAATGTGGAACCATGTTTTAAAAAATAATGCTTTATTTGTCTTGTTAAAATTTATAAGTAATTCTTAGAAAGGAGGTTTTATACCTCTATGTGTTATGTTTTGTTTGTCTTTAAAAATCAATAAAACTTGTTCTTAAAAAAAAAAAAAAGGATAAGAAACAGAACGCTATTAATATACAGAGAGCTTATAAAGGTGTTAGTTTAGCCATATCACGTACAACTACAACTGTAAACCATGATATATGGGTAATTGACAGTGGACCATTGCAGGGTATAACTAAAAGTAAAGAGATTTGTTAACATGAAAAAGAGTAAAGAGCATGTATCATTAGCTAATGAATGGAAATTGAGAGCATCTGGAGAAGGTACTGCATATTGTTCATGTATTAATGAACATTTACCGATGTTATATGTACCTAGAATGATATTTAACTTGCTATCTGTAAGAGAAATGGTAAAAGCAGGATTTGTGGTAACTTTTCAGGGAGATAAATGTTTAATTGAAAAACAGGGTAAAAGTGTTACTGCAACATTGGATAGTGATTTATTTATTATACATGATAATCCATTAATTAATGCTAACTCAGTTTATGAGAATAAAAAGCCTCATGATGAATGTATTCATCTGCTCCATAGACATATGGGACATATAAATTTCAAAATGCTAAAGAAAACTGTTGAGTTATCTAATGGTATAAAATTAAAACCTTGTACAAAGTATTTAAATTGCAATGTTTGCAATCAAGCAAAAAGCAAGGTAACTCCTGCAAATAGGGTAAATGGATTCAAAACCAGTGAACCATTAGATGTTGTTTTTGCTGATATTATTGGACCTATGAAACCTAGTTTAGGTGGAGCCTGTTACATATTAAGTATAATTGATCATTTTTCCAGATATGGTTTCTGTTATTTAATGAAAATGAAGAAAGAAACGTATCAGCATTTTGTAAACCGGCTAAAATTTGCTGAAAGGAAAAAGAAACAGAAAGTTATTAGCTTAGTAACAGATAACGGTACTGAATTTACCATTGAAAATTTGAAGCCACGTTACAGAAAGCTGGCATTGAACATAAACGTTCTGCTCCTTATAGAACACAACATAACTCATGTATTGAACATAGAGGACAAACATTACAGGCTATGGCTAGGACTATGATTTCGGATTCTGGTTTATCAGAGAAACTTTGGGGTGAAGCAATAACGTGTGCTAACCATGTTTTGAATAACATAGTGAATTCAATGACTAGTGAATTACCATTTACTCGTTGGAATGGAAAAAAGTCAGATCTCAGTTATTTACATACATTTGGAACCCCAGCATGCGTTCATATTTCCATGCAAGTAAGGCGAAAGGGACAACACAGAGCGAGACAATTATATTTTGTAGGTTATAAAGCTAATCATAGATCATTTAGATTTTGGGAGCCAGGTACTACTAATGTATATTGCAGTGCAAGTGCTAAATTTATGGAGTATGTTGGCTGGAGAAAGCTTGAACAGGAATATAATAAGGTACAGGATAGTGTTGTTGAGACTCCATTGTTTACCGATAATCCTGATGATAATAATATTGATGATAAGATAGTGGAGGAATCCTCAATGGAGGAATCCTCAATAGAAGAACCCTCTATGACTGTAGAAGACGAGGATTTGATAGGGGAGGTAAAGGAAGAGGAGACGCCAACAACATGTACTGAGTTGCCTAGGAGGTCAACTAGGGAGAGACGTCCACCTGACAGATTTCAAGCAAGCATTGTATGTCAGGTTAATACAAAACCTTCTAACTTCAATGAAATAAAACTGTATCCTACAAAGGATCAGGCAGCTTGGCAGGAAGCTATGAATAGGGAGTTAAAATCATGAAAGGATTTAGAGGTGTATGAGGATGTAAAGTTATCACCAGGTGAACGTGCAATAGGTTGCAAATGGGTGTATAAGATAAAGACTGGTGTGGATGGGACTATTACCCATAAAGCAAGATTAGTTGCTCAAGGATTTGCTCAGTCAGATAAAGACTATGATGAAGTGTTTGCACTTAGTCTGAGAGCAAATACATTGAGAGCAGCATTAGTTTGGGCAGCTAAGAATAAATGTAAAATAAACCATGTAGATGTTGAAACTGCACATCTACATGCACCTTTACAACATACCATCTTTATGAAAAAGCCATTAGGTTTAAAGGATGATGGAAAAACTGATTATTGGAAATTAAAGAAAAGTCTTCATGGTCTAAAGCAATCAGGTTATGAATGGAATAAATGTATTATAAAGGAATTAGTTTCAATAGGTTTTGAAGCTGGTATAGCTGATCCTTGTTTGTTCCGAAGAGAAAAAAGATGGTTTAATTTCTCTATTACTGTTATTTATGGATGACATAGCAATTGTAATTAAAACTGAACAAGAAGCAAACGATATTGTTTATAGATTACAGAAAAAATTCAGGATTAGAAATTTAGGGGAAATTAAGCATTATTTGGATCTTGATATAGTGAAAACGAATAAAGGTTTTAAAATTTCGCAAGCCAAGAAAATTAGCCAATTATTAAAATGCTATAACGTGGAGCATTGTAAATCTGCTGTGATACTAATGAGTAAGGAATTTACACATAGTGATATCAAAAGTCCTATGTTTGATAAGGCAATATATCAATCCTTAATTGGTAGTCTATCATATCTGAGTAATTGGTCTAGACCAGATATATCTTACAGTGTAAACCAATTGGCTAGGTATAATGCTGAACCAAATGAAAGGCATCGGCGAGCAGCTAAGTGAATAATTAGGTATTTAAAACACACAATCAATTATTCATTATATTTAGAACCAAGTAATGAATTAGTGTTAACTGCATATGCTGATGCAAGTTTTACTACTGATATAATGACTCATAAGTCAACATCAGGTAAAGTGGTAATGCTGGGTAATGCTTTAAGAGGATGGAAGTCTATTAGGCAACAACATATTAGTTTATCCACTATGGAAGCGGAATTCTCATGTTTATCTTTACTGTGTACAGAACTGATATACTTTTAAACAATTGTTGAAGGATATCGGAATTACTGTACATGATCCGTTTATTGTTTATGAAGACAATCAATCTGCAATTAATATGCTACTAATTTAGCTATTAAAACAAGGTCTAAACATACTGATTTGAGATATTTGAATGTTAGACAGTGTGTTCAAAATAAATTAATTCAGTTAGAATACTGCATGACTGAACATAATACTGCAGATTTCACGAAAGCTCAAGGTGCAATTAAGCATAAAGAGTGTTGTGAGAATTATGGTTTAAAAATGTAATGTATTATATATTGACCAACCCAAAGGGGAGAATGTTCAAATCTGTTCACCAATTAGTTGGGTTGGCAATATATAAACCAACAATGTATGTTTGTATCTTTAAGGCAAAGTCACTGTGTTGATTTGTACTATATTCTGATTGGTTGATTATGTTGTGAATTGCCATAAGAGGGAGCTAGAGATCATGGCTTGTTCTCTCTCTGATATGTTTCTCTCTTTGACATTCTGTTTCTCTGACATTCTGTTGCTATCTCAGTTTGACTCGGAGACTCTGTTGTGTTTATGCTGTGCTTATACTTTGATATCTTTGTTTACTGTAAATGACAAAGGCAACCAGTAAGAAGACTTTGTAATTGGATATTATCTGGACTGTAAAACGTATATGACCTGGACCATTTATTGGACTGTGCTATTTCTTAAAGTAAACTTTAACCCAATTTAGTGTATCTGTGTGTGGCTGGATAATTATTCATAACTATTCTCATAAACATTTCCATGTGCATATCCTTGTTACTCAAGGGTTATTCTGTACATATCATAACAGGTAGTTCTGGAGTTAAGGCCAGGATTGTCGTTGCTAAGTGATGCTTTCATATTGTGCAATGTCACATGACTGCATCACTTAGCAATGGCAATCCAGTAATGGTTGTCACTGTAATTTAAGGTGTGCAGTTTAGGCAAGACTGGTGAGAATTCTAAGTAAGGAGTGCAAGAGTGCCATGTGGAGATGGGGGAGAACTGATGCAGAAGTTGGAGATGGCAGTGCTGTGGTACAAGTGCAGGAAGTCAGGGAAGGTATGGTGCAAATAGCATTGAGAAGAAGACATGGCTAGCTGTTGCCTAGCAAATATTCAAGCAGCACATGCCTTGTCGGCACTGGGAGGAAGATAGTGAAGGTCAGCTGGAAGTAGCAGGATTAAAGATGCACAGGGAGGTGCTCACAACTAGAGTTTTGCGCTGCAGCACTTAGCCACTGTATTGTGGTACTTGAGGCATCACTTCTTGGCTGAGATTGTCTTGTGGCTGAAGTAAAGGATAGCCCAAATGCTGCCAACTTAGTGACGAAGCACATAGGTGACGAAACGGAAAGATGGGAAGGGGAGAGATATGTGGACCAGAGGAACTGATTTGCTCCATGGTCATACTGGTAAATGCAGACAGGTTGCTAAACAACTCAATTTTTATCACATGGGAACTGTAATAGTCATGATTTTAGGGATCAACCATTTGTTGAGGGCTACCGTAATTGTGAACTATTGTTGAACATATGTGACCTAAGGACTACATGTAAATTGAATATATGTGAAACCAATTTGAACAAGAAAGAGTTTTATTTACTTCTGCTGAAAAAAAAATTATTATCAAATCACAAGCTTAGTCCAACACACCCAAAGAAGCTATTAATCTCTTATGAAATAAACCTAATCCAATTTAGAATTTTGTCTAAGTAAAAAATAAATTAATTTAGTAATCTTCTAGATCACACAACAACAAAAAAGGTATCCAAACTCAAGCTTTCTATCGATCCCATCCTTGCAAAAATACTATTTTCTACCCAATCCTCTATGTTACCTGCCTTGTCCAATCTAAAATTCAACTTTAATATTGCAATGTCTTATTTTACTGGGAGAAAAATAAACTCAGGTGAGATTTGAGGCAAAAACATTACTATTCAGATAAATAACCAGCTTCATTCGGAGTGCCTTATAAAGTTCACATGCAAGAAAACATGCAGTTTAAAATAGCAATAACATTTTTAAAAATTCCAATTTTGGGAAAAATAAGATACAGTAATGAAATCAGTCTACATATCTCAATATATTTTTTCATAAAAATTATATTAAGCGTGAACTGAATCCTATAAAGATCCCACTATAATCTTAGTACATTCCTGTCTCATAATCTTTTTAGAATTAAGCTTTGATTAGCATAATTGAATATAATGTTCAATATGTTACAATATAACCAATACGTACAGTGACAGCTGTGATCAATAATCTCTACATACCAGAGCTATGTGGCTGTTATTCCAAGTGTTATTATCAACTAGAGTAGTTCGATTTGCCATTCCAGCTATCTGATAGCCATAATCCCACCAAGACATTACTCTGGCATGTTCATCTGTATTTTGTCTTAGCCAATAATATGCTTCCCTAAAGTCATCCAAAATGTTCCTTGTGCTATTTAGAAAAATAAAAGTTAAGATTATGACAAAATAATTACCACTACATATTAGCAATGCTTTGTGTAATTACAATGTACCATAAATAATGGATACATAAAAATAGCAAATCTTACCCATCGTGATTGTAAGAGGCTAAGACAACACTTGGACTGGAATAGGCATTGCTGGTTACCCATGTACAGTGAACAGCGAACATCATCAATAACATTAGCATTAACATTGTGACAATACTCTTTATATTGGGACCAAGACCTTCTTCAGTTTTTTCCTGCTCAGAAATATGTTTCCTCACTTTACCTGCCTGAATAAAGAAAACAAATTAACCCTTTCCATTTAATCTATCAGATTTCAGAGTAAATATCCTGTTTTCAGATAAGAAAGTCTCCCCATTTCTGATTTTAAAAAGCACTTTAAAAATTGAAGTATTTCAGGTGAAAAGAGTTTTTCAAAATGGAATGTATGAAGGGATACTAACAGATTAAATCTGCGTTCATTTAATATATTCAACCATGTTTTGGACATTAAAATGGTATAATCATAAGAAAAAAATGAATAGTTTAATGAAGAGATCATAAACAATAGGGAGTTCCCCAACCTACTGGGTTGCGGCCTGTTTAAAATGGTGGAGCTTCATGTGTGAGCGCAAAGGCCCTCCACTCACGTGTGAGCACAAGGGCCTGCTGCTCATGTGTGAACCTGCCTCTGCACGAGAGGAAGGCATGTGTGCCCACTGCTCACATCAATAGAGCTGTGCATGTGTGCCTGCCACTCACAGCCCCGCCCCCCCCGCAGCAGGCTACCAAGGTGGAAAAGTTGGGGACCACTGACAAACATTATTTCTACATATGATTTTCACCTACATTAAACATTTCTGTTTAAATTAATTTAGATAGATATCAAACTTTTCAAGGCTCACCTTATCATAAAGGTTTCCTGGATTTCTTTTATCATCTTCATCACTACTATCTTCTACTGGAGGATTTTCTCTTTTCATATCATCACCCAAATAATGTTCAAAAACATTTGAGAAAGCAATGGCTGACAACATACAAACCACTGGAGTCAAAGTTAGCATCAGGCGAACCATCACTCCAGCAAAATAAACAGCACTGATTGCATACAAAGCCACTGCAAAGACACACAGACATTCAGTTTTAATATTAGGTTCCTCACAGATGCAATGTTTCAAGTGCACTGTAAGCTTGGAATTAAAGCTTCAATGTTTATTTCCTGGAAGTTCATATGAATAAAACTTTATTATCATTTGAATTATATCATCTTTAAAAAGAAGGACTATTTAATGATTGCTAATTTCTTGCCACAACTCATGCCCACCTCGAAAGTATGAAAATGCAACTGAATTAATAGGTACTACTTCAGTGAGAAAGTAATAGCGTTCTGTGTGCCTTTGCCATATAGCCATGCTAGCCACATGACTACAGAAATTGTCTTTGGACAATGCTGGCTCCCTCAGCCAAGAAATAGAAGAGCACTGTGCCCTAGAATCGGACACAACTGACAGGGAAACCTTTACCTTTTTAGTAAGTAGCTATTGTTCTAGTGGTCTTTTATCATCATATCAGCTTCAACATTTTCAGTCTGTTCTTATGTTTTCACGAGAGTATTTTTTGCTGAATCCAGCATTACATACAGTGAATTCAGAAAGAATTCAGACCCTCTTCACTTTGTCAATTTTGAAGAGTGAGCCTCCTTCCTCCCTAGAGGAAGGCTAGGGAGATGAGCATGATTTTTTTCTCATGGTCCATAACTTTTTTCCCTCCTAACAAAGTGGCAGGCAGTTCTGTGGGTCAGCCAAGAAGAAGGAGATGAAATGGTAAGGAGGCAGCTTTATAGGGGCTTTACTGAAGAAAGTGAGGGAAGGATAAACAGCACATGCCTATATGACTCAGCAGGCCATGGGTTGCCTATTATAAAAATAAATGTCTAAAATGACTTTGATTGTAAAGAAAGTTAATGAACCTAAATAAAAAATGCATTAAGTATAATTTTTAATTCCTGAGAAATATGTTCTAATAAATACAAGAATGCTAGCAATTCAGTTTAGCTTCATTTTGAAAAGTTATTTCTTCTTACCAAAAACTCTTTCATCATTGATATTTTTGATGCAGAACCACAGGCCTGCTGGAAAAGTACAGACGAGAATATGTAGATCAAAAAAGAAGGAAACCCAAGTTGTAGGCTGATGCTCCGACACTGAGGCAATGATTGGGATGTGAATTTTTGCATACCTTTTTTAAAAGAATCAAATTCAAATTATTTTAGTGATGAAACTCTATAAATGTTAATAAAAAATACAGCAGATCACTGAAAAATTTTAAATTAAACACATTATGTCTTTAAATATTAGTCATATTCCTATCTTTTAAAGGTTTGTAATATAAAGCTTTTTTTTGGAATGGGTATATGTCCTATATATTATTTCAATTAAATTTCAGAAATTGAGAAAAAGTGGTTCTTAAACTATCTTTGGATCCTTGCTAAAAACTGAATGGTATGATCAAATGTAGCCATTTATTCAAAGAATGAAAAAAATGGCATGTCATAAATATCAAAGTATTCTTTTGCATCTTATAAATCACACTATCTATTGTTATATACCAAGGTAAGGCATAATTATATTCTATTCAATGAAGTAACGTTACCTTTTCCTTTAAAGTGTGTATATTAATACAAAGAATTATAAAAAGCAGACAACATAAAATATTAAGTATAAATTCAATATTAATCATGAATACATTATAGAAGATGAATCCAGGGATGAAATATAAAAAACTAAAATAAAAATCATTTTTTAAAAAGTAAATGTTCTTGCACTATAAATAAAGAAAATTCTATTGACACAAATGGAAATTTTAAAGTATTTTAATATAGACAGCAAAAGCTGTTATTTATGTTTGACTTCTTTTTCCTTGCTAGGATAGAGATGGCGTGGTGGTTGGTGGCTAACTGTTTTCCTTTAACAGGTCAAAGATTATGTCGTTTTACCTTATATTTATACCTACCCAGTATCCCACAATGAGTAGAATCTGCCACTCCATGGAGCAATGTAACCTGAAAATACATATTACAGTAACTGAGCAGCTACTGTGCATATATACATTCACTTTCAAACCTTCAAAAGAAATTGTTCTATCAATCCATATCAAAAAATATTTGTCTCCAACTTCACTTTTAAACTAATTCCCTTAGTCCCAGCTCTAAAGTAAATTGTTCCTTCTTTGTGTATTGATACTTATTTTTACTGACTGCCTGAACCATCTTAATTGCACAACAAACCACAGACATCTCTAACAATGAAAGATAGAATTTCCCTTTAGTTGCACATTCTTTAATAATCTCAGAGATTTAAAAAAAACCCAGATCAGAATGGAAAAGGACATTATAGGCTCTGCAGCAGGAATTAGTGGCAGGAAATAAGAACAAAATTTAAAAGATAGCAAAAATGGAGGCAGAAAGGACTCTAGCTTTATATGCAGGGTTTTGATGGGGCAAAGTTATCATATTAAAACGCACACTTTAAAATGTGCATTTCTGTTCTACTTGAACCTTTGTTTCCAGTTTTTAGAAACATTTTAACAATCAATTTCTATACAATAAAATGTATGTTTCTTATGGAACATCCACTCATAATTCCAAAGATTATCTGAAATGATTATTTTATGAACAGAGGCAGACCTAAAATACAGTTTTGATTCCAGAAGCATATTCCATCATATTCCTGATATTTT
The DNA here is from genome assembly GCF_049901715.1 of Pseudonaja textilis. Taxonomy (NCBI): domain Eukaryota; kingdom Metazoa; phylum Chordata; class Lepidosauria; order Squamata; family Elapidae; genus Pseudonaja; species Pseudonaja textilis. The sequence continues at coordinate 49,902,385 of NC_142008.1, read as the reverse complement.
GCTTGTTTCAGGCTAGACACAGTTTGGCAGAAATGAAACATTTAACATTTATAATTGTTCTGGACAGAACAAAGTTTAGGCTCATTCACAGCATTCCTATCTCTCCCCACATTAAATTCCCTGTATAGCATATCCACTGGCCCAACTGCTCCCCACATTCTCAGCATCTTTTTTTTCACCCTTCACCAACATCTCAGCATAACATATATCATAGGCCTGACTGCTCCCCCTCCCACTTTCCCAGCACCTTCGTTTCCTCCCCATGGCTGAAGCATGGCATAGACTAGTGGCCTGCCCAAGGAGCCATTCCCTCAAGCTGTTGATGTCCTTGCCTGCTCCTCATAAAAAAGCTCCATGTTATTCCATGCATAGAAACAAAAAATATCTGAAACGAGCATATTGTGTCTGCAACAGACACACAAACTAGCTGTTCTAGGCATGGAAATTTCATATAAGGAACATTTTGCACCTCTCTACCCAATAATTTTGAGCTGTAAGAAAGCTTTATCTGATAACAGGAAATATTTATTGGATACTACTTACCTGTATATGTTAAATAGATAACGCTCAGGAATACAATTCCAGCAGCCAAAGATATACCTAAGAAGAATAATGTCTGAAATTCTTGCTTTGTTAGTCTGTCTCTCATATACTGCAGGAAAGCATAGGCTTGCAGAAGAGCAAATACACCTATTAAAATGCAAAGAAACAGTTTAACAAACATTCCTTATTCTAAACAAAGACTAATTTTAAGTAATTTTGTTCACATTATGCATGTTTCTTTTATTTCTTTTATGCATTTACATGGATTTCTATATATGCTGCCATATATGACCGTGTATTTTAAGATGTTCTTATTTTCCTAATGTACATATATTCATGATCTGTAATATCCTTTTTTTCCTGCAGCTATCTTATCCCCCCCACATTGGATGTTCATTTTTCTTTTTTATTACTCAATGAAATGAAATATTTAACATTTTAATTCATTTTAATTTTTATTCTTATTTTTATTTTTTCCCCAATTACTTATTTCTATGAAACAAGTTGAACTGAATCTGAAAAAAAATTAATTAAAATGCTCTGGGACAAAATACAGTCCTGATTTACAACAATGATAAAACATCAAATTCTGACATATTTCTACCATATTAGAACACAGATGTCAACTTTGTGGTTGCTGTCATGTGACTTTTTTTCCCCCATTCGTGGAGCTGGGATAGTTGTGGCCTGCTCCTGATGTATCCGGCCTGTTAGCTGCCAGTTTGATACCCCTGTATTAGAACCTGTAATCTTTCCTCGTAAAAACCAGATCTAATATGATTGGTTTTGATATTACCTGATTTTTTTATCTTTTCCTATTTGTTCAATATCTTATATGATTATCAGAGCAGTACAGAATATTTCAAAGAAAGCCGCATCACAGCTTTAAATAAAACCACTGTACATTGGCAAAGTTATTTTCAAGGTATGCTTATTAATAGTCCTCACATAAGAGTTTACATTTTCATTCAGTTAAAATGTGTCAACATTCTTTCCTGATCAATTTTGTCAGCTCAGAACCCATTAATATAAATGTGAAGGTTGGGTTTGTTTGTTTTTGCACTATTGCACATCATTTTATACTTCTGCTGAAGTGCATTTTGCCATTCTAACAGCCATTCACCAATTTGTAGATATTCTTGTAATATTCTCCTTTATAGTTCCTTTCTGATCAGGAAATGTAATAGCTACTTGGAACATCTCTCCAAACAAAAAATTACTAATTTATTACTACTGCTTTTTATCCATTACTAAATAGTAGAATATCTGCCTGGTGCCATAGCAGTTAGAATGCAGAATTGCAGACTATCTCTGCCCACTCCTAGGAGTTCATTTCCTTCTATCCTGACCAGTTCAAGGTTAACTCAGTCTTCCATCCTTCCAAGGTCAATAAAATGAGGGTCCAGATTGTTGGGAGCAATATGCTGATTCTGTAAACTGCTTAGAGAGTGCTATAAAGCACTATGGGATGGTGCATAAGTCTAAGTGCTGCTAAGTTTGTTAGCAATCTTTAGGCAGTGCCTTTGCATATTTTGCCTTTCAAAATAACTACTGATAATCTTATTTATAATTTTGCCATCAACAAGTTAGTGAATGATGGCACACAATCAGCATAGGATTATTACTGGGAAAATTTCTGCAACATTTAAGCTCAAAGTCTTTATTGTCATTGTATGTACACTATGTATACAACCAAATTGGTTTACTGGTGCAGTCACGCAAGAATTTAAGACAACATGAATAATATAAAGAATAATCTTTATACAAGTAATTAGAGAAAAAAACTAGTCATATGTTTCCATATGTACATCATATTCTGGGCAACATGATCTTATATCATGGTAGATACATGGCACCAGTGAAATGGGCGTTGGTCCTTACCTGATACGCCCCTTCTCGGCGAGCCGCGAGGAGCATCCAGAGAGTGGGAGGTGCTTCAGAGTCCTCTCTCACAGGCTGAGCTTCAATTGAAGAACGTTCCGCCCCCTCACGTGGCTCCACGCTGCGTTCCCCAGTTTTTGCGAGGACGAAAAGGAAAGGCTATGTACTCGTCCTACTAAACTAGTGGATCCTTGGCTGAAACAAGTTCCCCCACCAGACGGAGAAAAAGGGTGGGGCTGGATGCTCCTCGCGGCTCGCCGAGAAGGGGCGTATCAGGTAAGGACCAACGCCCATTCTCCCTCAAGCCGCTCGGAGCATCCAGAGAGTGGGACATACCAAAGCTTGGCAGTCCTACGGGAGGGACTCCGTCTGGGCCGGAAGCCCCTCTGGGTCACTGATGACCCTCTGTAGGACTCGACGGCCAAATGAGGCATCCGCTGAGGCATACACGTCTATCTTGTAATGCCTGATGAAAGGAGACGGGGAAGCCCAGGTGGCTGCCCGGTACATATCAGCAATTGGGGCTTGTGTGGCCCAGGCCGCCGAAGTAGCCGCACTCCTGGTGGAATGAGTGGTGATTCCACTGGGTGCGGGGAGAGATTGAGATTGGTAGCATTTGGAGATAGTGGCCCTAATCCAGCGGCTGATGGTTGAGGGGGAAACCTTGAGCCCCAAGGACCTGGGCTGAAAAGAGAGGAAAAGAAATTCCGACTTCCTCAGGGGCTGGGTGCGCTTGATGTAGATGCGCAAGGCCCGCCTAACATCTAGAGTGTGCCAGAGGATCTCCCTATCCCTCGAGGGTCTAGGACAAAAGTTTGGTAAGACCAGCTCCTGCGACCTGTGGAAGGCAGAGTTGACCTTAGGCAGGAAGGTGGGTTTGGGATGAAGAACCACCTGGTCGGAGTGGAACACACAAAGGTCCTTCCTAATTGATAAGGCCACGATTTCTGAAACTCGCCGAGCCGACGTGATGGCCACCAGAAACACTACCTTAAACGTTAAGAATTGAAGGAGGACTCCCTAAGAGGCTCAAACGGGTGTCTTGTGAGCGAGACCAGGACCTTATTGAGGTCCCAGGTAGGGTATCTGTGAACAGTTGGGGGGCACAGGTTAGTGGCACCTCTGAGAAAGGCCCTGACCCTAGGGTGATGGAAAAGGGAGCCGAAACTATCGCAGGAGACGACGGTTGCCAGGGCTGCGACCTGCCGCCTCAGGGTGTTAGGGGAAAGCCCCTTGAGCAGGCCCTCCTGGAGGAATTCCAGAACCTGGGCAACAGAGGGAGAGAGGGGGTTGATTTGGGACTTATGACACCACCTGCAGAAGCCATTCCAGGTGGCATCATAAATTCGTGTGGTTGAGGGGCGCCTGGCGGCCAGGATGGTGTCGATTACCTGACTGGAGAGTTTCTCTTTTCTTAAACGGCTCCGTTCAACCTCCAGACAGCTAACTGGAGCCATTGAGGGTCCGGGTGCACCAGGGGCCCCTGGGAGAGGGAAATCCTGTCCGGGAATTCTCCAGGGGTGCTACTGACAGGTTGCGGAGGTCCGCAAACCAGGGGGGCCTGGGCCAATAGGGGGCCACCAGCAGCAGATCCCCCTTCTCTAGGATGAGCTTCCGGATCACCCGGGGCACTAAGGCTGGGGGAAAGGCGTAGATGAGCCCTGGGGCCAGGGGCAGAGAAGTGCATTGTGGTTCTACGACCCGTGGGACAGGTATCTCGAGAAAAACCTGGGAAGTTGAGTGTTGGCCGGGGAAGCGAAGAGGTCCACCACTGGTGGGCTGAAGATCCTGGACGCCTCTCTGAACAGGGATGGGTGGAGGCGCCATTCTGCCTGGTCCACCGTGGCCCTGCTCAGCCAGTCCGCCTGGATGTTGGAAACTCCGGAAATATGATCTGCCCTCAGCGAGAGGAGGTTGGACTCCGCCCAACGGCAGAGGTGCTCGGCCTCCCTCATCAGTTGGATGGACTGGGTACCCCCTTGCCTGTTGATGTGCACTTTGGCCGTGACGTTGTCCGTGAGGATGAGGACATGACGTCCGCGCACCTGAGGGAGGAAGTTTCGGAGGGCCAGATGGACACCGTGAAGTTCCAGCCAGTTGATATTGCGACCTTGTTCCGCCCTTGACCATCTGCCTTGAGCTGTGAGCGATTTGGTGTGGGCGCCCCATCCGGATAAGCTGATGTCTGTGGTAAGGGTAAGCCTCTGGGGTTCCTTGAAGAGCTGGCCCTTGTTGATGGCGGGGTTGGTCCACCAGAGGAGGGAGGAGAGGACCCTTGGAGGTACCTTGACGCTGGATCTCGAGTTGCTTCTTCCGGATCTTTGGAATGGGAGCAGGAACCACTGCAGGGATCTGCTATGTAAACAGGCCCAGGGAATAATGGATATGCATGAGACCATCTTACCTAAGAGTTTGGAGAGGTCCAGCAAGGAGACCTTCTTTGACTGTCTAATCTGTTTAACCAAGGTTTGGATACTGAGGAACCTCTCTGGAGAGAGGAAGACCCTTTCTGATACTGAATCAATTATGGCCCCCAGGTGAATAATTCGGGTGGAGGGAGCCAATTGGCTCTTTTTCCAGTTAATGAGGAATCTGTGGGCCTGGAGCACGGAGAGAGTAACTCTGGTGTCCCTTTCTGCCTGGTGTTTGGATGGGGAGAGGATGAGAATGTCATCTAAATAGCAATGAAGGCGTACGGGAAAGCTTCTAAGGTGGGCTGCTAGGGCCGCAAGGAATTTGGTGAACGTCCTAGGGGCCGATGCCAGACCAAACGGGAGGGCCACATACTGAAAGTGGCGGTTGTCATAACAAAATCTGAGGAATTTGTGGTGGGAAGGCCGAATTGGAATATGTAGATATGCTTCGGAGAGGTCTATAGAGGATAGCCAGTTCCCTTCGGCTGGTACCCAAGAGGACAGATTGCAGGGTGTGCATCTTGAATTTGCGCTGAATTAAATGACGGTTAAGACGTTTTAGATCTAAAATGGCTCTCCATCCCCCAGAATGCTTGGGGACCACGAAAAGGTGGGAATAGAATCCCTGCCCTCGCTGGGCTGGGGGAACGGGTTGGATGGCCTGAATGTCACAGAGATGCTGGATGGCGGCATCCATCAATTGACGCTTGGAAGGGTCCCTTGAGGGAGGGATGCCATGAAGAAGTCAGAGGGGGCGGACCGAAACTCAAGGGCGAGACCAAACCTGATGGTGTCTCGAACCCAGGCATCGGTGGTGGATGCATCCCATTGGGCGGCGAAGTGTCTGAGGTGGCCGCCAGTGGGGAGGGAACGAGCTCTATCTGGGCCGACGGAAGGGTCTTCCCCCCGATCCCCTATAGGGCTTCCTATAGCTGCCACCCCTTCTGCTTCTGTCACCTGGGTCGTTCCGATCTTGTGGGAGTCGGAACGAAGGGGGTCTCGGGTATCTGGGCGGAAAGGAGGGCTGATAGAAGGGACGGGGGGAGCCTCTCCGAAAGGGCTGAGGGCCTCTAGGTTCCGACCTCCGGAAGAGGGAGGGCAGAAACTTCTTCTTACTGCGGCCCTCGACCAGCAGGGGATCTTAAGGCTGGGCCGAACAGCTTGTCCCCTTTAATGGGAGCGGAAGCAAGTTTAACTTTATTTTTGACGTCCGCCTGCCAGTGCTTGAGCCAGAGCAGGCGGTGGGCCGTAACATGGGAGATTATCGCCCTAGAGGCGAATTTTACCGATTGATAAGTGGCGTCAGCTGAGAATTCCGCTGCTGCCACGAGCTTTGCTATGTCCTGATGGGAACGTGTGTTGGTGGAAGGGACGTGCTGCTTCAGTTGACGAAGCCACCAGATTGAGGACCTGGTGAAAAAGGAGGCGGCCGTGGCCGATCTAATGGCCCAAGCATCTGCTTGGTGGGCCCGGCGTAAAGCCAGTTCCGCCCGTTTGTCCTCCGGCTTTAGAGCCTCCAAGGCCTCGCTGGGGGTGGAGGAGGACGCTAGGTCCACGATGGGCTGGTCAACTTCGGGGGTATCTAACAGACTTGAAAAGTCCCAAGCGAGATTAAAGAATCTCTTGTCTTGGTTGGAAGGCGCGGGGGGACCCCCGTGAAAGAAAGCTGCTTCGTGACCAAATCTGAAAAAATGGGTGGGGCCGGGATGACCTCGGCCTCCATCAGGGGCTGTCTAAATATGGAGTCCTCTAGGCCCTCTGGAGTGGAGCGGGGGGCAGAGGGAGACTGAGGAAGTAGACCGGACATGTTTTTGGCCTTAAACAGGAGGGACTTGAACATGTGGGGCTTGAATAACCCCACAAATGTAGGCTGGTTGGGGGTCAGCCCCTCATCCTCCGACATTCCCTCTTCGTTCAACTCAGCCTCTAAAATAGGCTCACTGAAACCGGAAGATCCCATATGGGATTCCTCCTCCTCTTCCTTGAAATAATCGAAGGCTCCTTCCTCCTCCTCTAGAACCCTTTCTGGAGGAGGGCTACCCCTCTGTGAAGGTACCTGACCAGTAGAAGGATCCGATCCTGGAGGGGATCTGATAGACAGAGACTCAGGTTCGGGAGCCCTTGGAGAAAAACCGGGTCTGGACATGTGTTGCAGCCCTTCTGCAATGCCCTGGCGGATGGCCAGTTCCATCCAAGCCTTGATATGAGCCGGGACCTCCATGGAAGAGGGATCCTCTTGGTGCAGGCCAGCGGCTGTAGGTGTAAAGGTGGCTTCGGGAGTTCGCCTGGTCGATGATCCCGCCTGAGGACCCTGAGGTGAGCTGCGCCTGGACCTGGAAGAGAGGTCTGGAGGAGGGGGTTGAGTAGAGGTGGAGGGAGTGGGAGGAGGAATGGCTGGAGGCCTCGAAAGTGACTCCCTGGATCGCCTGTCAAACTCCTTCTCCAGCGCCCTGTGGCGCCTTAAGGTGTCCTGCTGGGAGGCCTTGGAAGATTCCTGAGCCTGCCTTCGCAAGTGGTAAGACTTGGACTTAGCCTTCAAAGAAGGGCGTTTGGAGGAATTGTCATCTGCCATATTATTGTGAAAATGGAAAGTGTCACTAGAGGCGGTTGGCTCGCCTAGAGTTCGGCCTATGAGAAGGCCAGGTGATCTCAGAGCTGGCCCACACCCCCTTTTGGAATTTAGAGTCAACTAGTGCTAGCAAAAGGTAAAAATATATGCAAGAATAGTATTTTTTTTTTGATGTGAAGAACTTATCTGATATGCTTTATGCTATGAATAAAAAGGAAATGATTGTTTTTATTATATATATATATATATATACATACATACATACATATATATATATATATATACACATACACACACACACACACACACACACACACACATACACACACACACACACAATAACAAGGTTGAGAAGAAAAAAACTTGGATTGAAGGGTAAACGAAACTAGCTAGCAAAAAGGAAACCAAATTTGCCAAATAGACGCCTGAGGCCTAAGTCAAAGAGGCCTAGCAGTAGACCTCCATCCGAAGACTGGAGGGGGACAGGAGACTGCTGATCTTCGCCCCGAGCGAGGCTGAGGGAAGCCAACAGCTGTGCTTAAATCTGAATAAGGCACTAAAAAGGTTAGCTCGTGACCCAGGGGTCTGTAGAGCTTAGTTCAACCGCAGCTGTATCAGAGAGGAAGAAAAAATGTCGCCCGACCACGAGGCGGCGCCAAGATGGCGGCCGCGAGCTGAGCTATCGTCGGGGCCGCTCGGGACGGAAGGGAGGGCTCCTCCGGCTAGCTCAGAGTGCCCAGAGGGCTGCAATGAGGGAATTAGCCCTCCTCAAAGTCGGCGTTCAGGTGGGGGGAAAACCAGCGTCGCGCTACAGCGCGAAGTAAACAAGCCGCTGAGGCGGCGTGGAGGCAGAGAAGCGATCTGAGGGGGGGGCCTCGCGCAAAGCACTGCGATCCCGCCCGCTTAAGCCCCCAGGGTGAGGGGAAAACCTCCCCCTACATCGGTACCCTTTGCGCAGGGGCTAGGAAAAAGGATCAAACCTTATTTCTTTGAGAGAAAGAACGAAGTGAGCAGCAAAGTGAAGAAAAAGCCTGAATCATCCAAGGAGCCTTATCTGCAAGCAGCCTGTCTTTCCGAGGCTGAGCAAAAACTGGGGAACGTAGCGTGGAGCCACGTGAGGGGGCGGAGCGTTCCTCAATTGAAGCTCAGCCTGTGAGAGAGGACTCTGAAGCACCTCCCACTCTCTGGATGCTCCGAGCGGCTCGAGGGAGAATTCATCGTATTAATGGTTGTAGTGCTATATCATGTTTAGGAGTTTGACAGCCCATGGGTAGAAGCTGTTTTTAAACCTGTTTGTCTGGCTGGCTATACTTCTGTGTCTTCTGTCCGATGGTAAAAGTAAAGAGATGCTGGCTAGGGAGGAATAAGAGTAAAATGAATCTGACTACAAATAAGTCTGACCATTTCTTCAGCAACAAATCAAACCTTTAGTTGTTCTGAACTAATGGAGTTACAGGCAGTTCTCAACCTATGACCACAATTGAGCCAAAAATTTCTATTGCTAAGTGACACAATTGTTAAATGAGTTTCTCCCTTTTTATGGCCTTTCTTGCCACAATTGTTGAATCACTGAAGTTAAGTTAGTAACATAGTTGTTAAGTGAATCTATTTTCCTCACTGATTTTACTTATAAGAATGTTACAAAAGGTGATCCAGAACATTGCAACCATCATAAATATGAACCAGTTATTAAGCACAAAAATTTAATCATGTCACCATGGGGATGCTGTAATGGTCATAATTATGAAAAACGGTCACATCACATTTTCAATGCCATTGTAACTTCAGTTATTAAACGAAGGGTTGAAAGTCGAGAATTACCTGTACTTGAAGTTCTGGCCCTTGCAGTGCCCCAGCAGTCACATGAATAAAATTTGGGTGTTTGGTAACCAGCTTTAATTATGACAAATTTCAAGTGCCTGCTGATGTGATCACCATTTGTAACATTCCCTACTGGCTTCTACAAGCAAAATCAATGGAGAAGCTGTCAAGGAAGATTTTGAGTCATTTAGAAGAGTCTTTCTCCCATCTTCTCTCCGCCTGCGTGCACAGCACTGTTTCCCCCCTCTTCTCACACACACCTTGTGCCCTCTTTTCCTGAGGTTCCTGTGACCCCCCCCCCACAATCTTACATCCTCCTTTCATGGGCTCCCTGAGATGGATGCACCCCACACCCTCTTTTCTAAGCCTCTCTGCAATCGCACGCATACATTCTACATCCTCTTTCCACGGTCTCTCTGTGACTGTACGCAAGCAAGCATCACACAATCTCCTTTCTTGGCATTCTTAAGCTTGCGTTCCATCACAGCACTCTCCCCCAGCTCAGTGTGACATCTCCATGCTCTTTACCTGGGACTCCCTCTAAACTATTTAACAAATCTAGGGTTAGGACAATGGCCTGCATTGTGGTAGCTAAGCGAAGCAGTCAGCTGATGTTTTAATTACAGTTGTAGCTTGAGGACTACCTTTAAGTATCTGTAGTAGTTAGGCAAAATTGTTCAAAATTATTCTTATACTATATAGGAACTTCCATTTTACAATGCTTATTTTATTTTTGTTTATTTGATTTACATTCTAACTTTCTTTTAGAATATTAAGGCAGCCTATAAACCAAATAGAGATTTCTGGATATCGTGTTAGAAAATTATAACTTCTAAACCATTTTTTCCTAATCACGTTTATGCTGTAATAATAGAATAAGAAATAAAATTACATAAGTACTATAAATAAAATCAGATGTTATTTCTTTCTTCCTTTTCTACACCTTTGGCTTTTTCTTTCTTCTTTTCTATATTCTAAATATCATTTTCATTAGTTTATTTTTTATTAAAATCTAATTGTATATATATATATATATATATATATATATTTCAATATATTAAATTCTTTCTTACCTGCAGCTGCCATGTGCTCACTTGTCCTAATTGGCTGAAATCCAACAAAAGGTATCTGCATGGATAATATTAACCCAACAATGTAGAAAGTGCTATATGCTGTGAATAAAAAAATTGTCAGATTATAAAAGAAAAAAGTTGGTATACTCATATTTTTAGGATTTGTCAAAAATTTGAAGGCCATTTCAGTAATATACATTTATGTCATCAAATATTGACTGGTACATTGACATTTTGGTTCCTTAATTAATTCTAGTATAGAAAAGGGATTTCTAAAAGTCTAGGGCAGTCTGAATATCACTGTAGTGACACATAGAGCGAGATATGATGGAAGACAAAGAGTTGGCAACTCTCAGGGAATGTGTTCTCAGTAGACTGTTTCTCTGATGTGTTCCAGTCTCCTAATCTCAGCCCAAAGATCCCAATTAGCAAATCTCAAAGGAGCCAGGCTTTTGCCTCCTAGTAGTGAATACCTGGTCTATCTGTAATAAGGTTGTCCTCTGCCATGATTTGATCACAGATGAGAGGAGTAACCAGGCAGTCTGAGACTTGGGTTTGGACTGAGGTGGAAATGATGCCTCTCTTGGAGATTTGTCCATTAAGATTTGGATATTTATCAGCGAAGACCCCAGGGTAGGAGCAAGTGACAATGGTATTCAGGACATTAATGTACGTATCAATTATAACTATTCCTAGCCTGGGAAGTTTTGCTCATATGGGAAGTTTTGCTCATAGTCACTCATGCTCACAGGTAGTCTTGAAGTTGATCATTATTACATTCAAATTGTGCATTATCATATTCCAAAAAATCTAGTCACTAATATATACAGCAAATTTTAAATATTTATTACAGTCAAAGCCAATACAATTAAAAATACTCTAAGAGTTTCTAGTTAAAAGTTCTAAAATAATGACAAATAGCATATAATATCTGTTAAAGTCATAATTTGACAGTCTATCAATTGAATATAAACAAAAGCATGATCTAAGATATAATGTAATATTAATCCTTAAATTGTAAAATCCTGTATTACATACATAATGTATATAAGGATACCTTACAATAGGAAACCTATTAATTATCAGGAAAATAAATTTGTTTGAATGTCTCTATAGAGAGAGCAGTGAAAGAGGACATGTTCAGGGGTTTCTATCGCTCCAGAATCACAGGGAAATCACTTTCAACCAATGTTATCCCTTTATATTTGCCGTCCAGGATGGATGAGGGTGGAACATGATATTGTGGAAACGAAAAAGCTTTCTGAAGATCTCTAACAAGCTAAGATAACTGGCAAGGTGAGAGTATATCTAAGAGAATCTGGAGCCAATATACACAGCAGCTAATTTTACCTAATTCCAGTTTGAATAACGAGAATTATTTTCATCTGAAAGTTTGACAATTTATGTAACTTTTACAATTTAAAATGCAAGAAGATATAGTAACTGCAACATTACCATCTTGTGGTGTTTAACAGATTTCTATGACTTTTTGTGTCCTATTATCTATTTTAGTAATTTTAAAAGATCAAGGAATTTGCTTCTATTTGAAAAATTAAACTTTGACTTTTATTAATATTAATGTTTGTTCATATTAAAATACTAATAGATTTTTTGTTTCTCTAAAGAAAGTTGCAATCTAGTCCATTTTATCCATAAATACTTCAAAATTCCCATCAGTAATTATTTTTCATATGATTAATTAAAAACTTCCATCATTTAAAAGAAGTGATTACTCATAAAGGATAGAGCAAAACCTAACTTTAAATCTGGGAAGTAAAGCAAAACCATATTGCTTAATCACTGTTCCTACTTCTGTCCTCTAATTTGTACATACTGAGCACTTTTTAAAACTCCTTTTTCAAATGCTTTTTCTACTTGACCAAAATATTGTTTCAGACTTATATTAGAGAGAAAAAAACGCCAATATAAAGTGAGAAATCAACCTTTTTGGAGTCTCTCTAAATTTTTCTATCAAATGATATTTTAATAAATCTGGGACAAAATTTATTTGGTTCATATTTTAATGTGACATTTTCAAATATGCATTGCTTAGAACTGTATATGAAGAAAACAATTTTCTTACAATAGTTGCACTTTTTTCAAAATAAATAAATACTAATAGAAAAATATATAGGTTATGTATGAATAAAAACAAAAACACATACAGGAAATTTCTTAAAATTCACATTATGGAAAAAATAGGATGTTTATCTGAACGTATAAATATTCATGCTGAGTTTTGCTCTAAAATGTCACAAGTGGATCCCAAACTATATCAGAAAAATTAAAAACTAAGCAAACAAAACACATCTTTCTTTTTAGGCATTTAATTAGATAAATTCCCATAACTCATTTAAGAAAAATATTAAAACCCTTTTTCATTAGGTCTTGATGCATTTAAAAATAATACTATTTCTTAGAATGAACAATGGATCTCAAGGTAGTTGACTAAGTTGCTAAATGGGCAATGAATCTCTCTCTCAGATTTAATAATTTAAACTTTACACAATTTTAATAGGACAAAAAGCATTTTATGAGTTACAAATTTTAATTAAAAATGAAAATTCCCCAGTAGAAAGTTTTGCATAATTAATGGTATGGTTCCAAACCTTGGCTCACCAATTAGTGAAATGTAACTGACAATGCCTTTATTTTTCTATGATTTTCTACACTCTATAAGGAGGCACAGAACAAACTTCAGCTTAAAATTGTTTTGTCTGCATAACTGGCATCTCTCTTCCCAGCAAGTAGGGCAAACATGAACAAATTGTTTCCCTTAACTATGGACTAGAAAGGAAGCAAGTTTTGATGAATGGTTATACAGATAGGTTTAGCAGTACATCAAAATCTTTAGTTTGTTTAAAGTGAACCTGGTCTAAATCTTTTTGCAATGGTATTGCTGGAGAAAATGATAGACCATGATCACTTATGTCTTTTTCTAGTGAAAGTCGCTCAAAAGAGTGTGGCAAACCAGGATATCTTTTAAGTAGTCATGGAGCCTGCTTTGGAAATAGTAGTACCTTCAGCCTTCATTAACTTCACAATCTATTTCTGCAGATTTCTTATACACTTCTACAAAATCCATCAAACAGAAAATCATGCTCTTTTTCTTGCAGTGTTTGTTGTGTTAATAGGTCACCATATGATTCAATAAGAAATTATATATTCTCACACTTCAATAACCAAGGTTTCCCCATTTCTGTAAGTTTTCAATTATGTAACCTGATGTGAAAGTATTGGGGTGGGGAGAATATATAGAGAAGGACAAACTAAAATCAAGAAATTGACACTATTCTCCTGAAGTACACATAAAGGAAATAAAACTACAACTTTCAAAATATTTTTTTTTAAATTAAATCATAAAAAAGTAAAAGTTATAATTCCATTACAAGGTATATTTAATAGTATCTACTGTTTGTTGGCAATACTATTTAACGGTAATTACAGCCTCCTGATTTTATCTCTTCCTCAGCCCTATCTCTATCCAAGTTTTACCCATCTTCCTCTTTCTTTATAGTGTAGCTATCCCTTCCCTTCATCCTATTTTGAACCTGTTTTCTTTTTAGTTGTTTCTTCTGTAAGGAGAATACCATTTTTACAAGTCTTTGTTTCCATTTGCCCATATATTTGTTGAGAGAGCACATATTCATATATACTTAAGGAATTTATGAATTGAATTTTATGGCAATTAATTTTAATCAGTAATTAATTTTTAACATGTTAATGCACATTTTGTTCTAACCTCTCTTTTTATTTTTAGTATGTATCTTAAGACAGACACACAAACATATACAATATTATATGTACACATATCTATGGCCTTCTTAGATTGACAATGTATAAAAGCTGGGCATTCTATGGATACTTTGTATTAATTTTTTTCAATGGACTTTGCAGGTGAATGTTTAAATTTAAATCATCAATCACATTCCATTAGGCTAATAGAATACACCAACAATTTTTATAAGAACATATTGCAAAGAATATAGAAAAATTAGTTGGTCAGTCCTTATTTTAGCAAAACAAAGGGTACATCTGGTTTCTGTAAAATAATATACAGTACATTACTGTATTATGTTACTTAATCTAATATTTAAACTTAAATCCATGAAGATAATTGTTATATTGGGAAAAACATTAGCTAAGATGTATAGAATAAAAACAATCATATAATTATTCCTTTTAGTATGCAAATTATCATGATTATATAACTAGAAAAATATATTTCGTTACTAGCTGATACGACTGAATCTAGATGATTATCTCTATGAGAGTAGCCCTGACAGACTATCTGCAGGATGGCATCTGTCTCTTTAGGAATCCATATCTTTGGTTATATAATGTTTCCCTGAAAGACCCAGCACGTTTTATGTGTGTTCCTAATATAAGCCGTACTTAAGAGCCTGCACAGCCACCTTTCAAATCAGACCATCTGTCTGATTACTCGCAGTGCCACTGTCACGAGGCAAGGCAGGATGGTGATACAGCTACCCCACCTGCCCCACACTGGCTTACCTCAGGGCCCCTGGAGCCAGGCCATCCACGCTCCGACACCTACCTCATGGTGGCTGCACTAGCAGCCATGTGCAGTAGAAGCTCCATGGCTGAAGGCCCACTTATTCTGCTTGCTCATGGTCACGACAGAACAGGAGGCCCAGTGGTATGGTGGTGCCATGGCCGTGAGGCAGATGTTGGGGCTTGGATGGCCTGGTAGTGGGAGCCCTGATATAAGCTGGTGGGGGTCATGTAGGGCAATTCTACTCACCTCCTTGCGATGGTGGCACTGGCAAGCCACGTGGCCTCCTGCCCAGTCGTGAGCAAGAAATGAGCCTCCGGTACATGGGGGGAGGGGGAGGGAGAGACATTCCTCAAAAATAAGCCCTAGTGCTTATTTGGGGATCCAAAAGAAATAAGACCTGGGCTTATTTTCAGGGAAACTTGGGTATCATTAAGAAAACTTGAGCAAAATGTAGGAATAATTGTTTGTATGTAGCAGAACACTATCTGAGGTATAGATGGAATGATTTCTTATAGTATGATAAAAATAAAGCTAATGTAAATTTTAAAAATGATTATTGTAGGTATACTGTATTAAGAATATGAGACAGATAATAATTCAGATTGTGTCCCCAAATACCCTTGTTGGCTCCAGCACATGAGGCATTTTGAAGTTTTTCTAAACTCTCTTCATATATTTTTATGTTACTCTTTTATTTAATAAACATTTTATTTAAAAATATATCTGTAACAAAAACTGAAAGAAATTTCAAAATTATTGTTCTGATTATTATTTCAAATGTGTTTAAATCATAGACATTTGAAAGACTAGTAAAGCTGAAATGAAAAATCACTTTTCATCCAATATCATCATACTGAAATACTCACCTATATAGACCCTCCTGCTGTATCTTTGCATTAACAATAACACAAATACATGCAGTGGAATAAGGTTGATGATGAAAACATAACCACCCCATGCAGAAACCTGTGAAAAATACAGTAAGCATTAAGATTTAGTTCATGTTTACCATGTTATCTTGATAAACATGAGTCACTGAAAGCTGAGAATTCAAGCTATATATAATAACAAGGTACTTTGACCCACAGAAAGAACTTATAAATCGAAGAATTTCCATCAGAAACTGATTAAGTAATATATAAAACAGGTTAGCTGAAAGTATTACATAAAATGATATATTTCAATCTTCTGACAGTTTTTATTCTATTGTGTGTGCAGTTTACAGCGCTCCATAAATTCAATTAATAATGGTTCATAAAAAATTCCTGATGTTATCATATTTTATGTTTATCTTTTGTTTCAAAATATTCTGGAATAAAACTCTCCCTTTGACTACATTGCCAATTTTCTCTAAGACAGCGACGGTATTATTACAATAGGATACAGAGGGAGGGGATAAGCATGACTAGTTTGAATGAAGACATATCATTTCAGACCCAGAAGTAACTCCAGGTATTTATTCCAGTTACTATAAGAACAGATTTGTAACAAAGTAATGGTGCCTATACCTACTTGCCTTTATTTTATCTCTATTACTGTGTTTCTTCGAAAATAAGACTGGGTTTTTATTTTGTTTTGACTCCCCCCAATGATTAGGCTTCTTTTTGGGGGGTGTCTTTATTCCCCTCCATGTACCAGTAGGAGGCAGGGGGGCAAGTAGCTCCTCCCACCATCCATAAAGCAGCTGCTTCATGGATGCCGCTCAGGCCACTGCCTCCAGCAAGCATGGCTGCTTTTGCAGCCGCAAAAGCGGCAAGAGCCCAACGACGTGCCCCACACCTAACAGTGTGATGGTCGCAGCAGGCCATCCCATCATCCATGAAGCTGATAGTCTGTGCTGAGCTTGAGAAAAGGATGGCAGACAGAAAAATCCCCCTCCTCATTTTCCTACAGTTTGCCAAAAAGGCTCCATTTTGAGCCTTCAGAGTTGCAATCCTGGGATACGCTGAACGCTAGGAATGGAAGCTTTTTGGTGAAAAGCAGGAAAATGGGGTAGGGGGGTTTTCTGCCTGCCATTTTCTCTTCAGTCTGTGTTGAGCTTGAGGAAAGGATAGCAAGCAGAAAAATCCCCCTCCCCATGTTCCAGCTATTCACCAAAAAGGCTCCATTCCAAGCCTTCAGCATTGCAATCCTGGGAGCCTTTTTGGTGAATGGCAGGAAAATGAGGAGGGGGATTTTTCTGCTTGTCATCCTTTCCTCAAGCTCAGAATAGACGGACATTCCAAATCGGCTCCTTCCCGAGCCTTCAGTCCTGAGGCGCAATCCTGAGGTGTGCGTCCTTTTCTCAAGCGACATTTGATTGCTTGAAATGAACAGGCTGTGTCCCGAGTGAAGGAACGAGAGACAGCTCCCGGCCCTCGCTGACTCAGCTGATCCGCGGGCTCAATTAAGGGATCGAGCAGCCAGGAGGTAGACCGGGGAAGGGAAGGACTGCCTCCTGTGCTGGCCACAGCCACCCCTTCACTAGGGCTTATTTTTGGGGTAAGCATATGTCAGACTCCCCCCCAGTTAAGCTAGGGCTTATTTTCAGGGAAACACAGTAACATTATTATTAAAGTTTCTAAGGTTATCATTGTTTTCGACAAAACTTTTTAAATTACCTCTTAATTAGGTAGGTTCAAAAATTTTATAGTATAGAACCAGTATGACTTTAATGAAATAACTATGAAATAACATCAAAAAAGAACTAAAATCCTTCTCCTTTCAATAATTCAACAAATGTAATTAAGTCAAAGGGCATGAAAGTGGTTAATAATACCAAATCATTATCAATTCCTTGTTGATCCTTGTTTAATAATTATCTGAAATTCCTGAAGAAAATCAGCTGCTGTAAGATCATCTCACCATTTGTTTCACTATTGGGCAACCCTGTCACTAATTAATTTGCAGAGACCTCTTATTAAAACTTATCAATTCACATTTCTGTTGAGAATGCTAACTCAGATATACAAGAACGGTCACAATAACATAAAAGCATACCAATTTTCTAAACTAAAGTTGTATTTCAGAACAAAAGTGTCTATTTATGCTACCATTAGTCTACTTTGTACCTTAAATACCTCTGCATTCTACAAAGCCAAGAGGTGAAGAGGAAAGTAGTATTGCTCGCCTTTTAATTTTTACCTTGCACAGAACCACCATGTTTGAAAGAATATGCTTAAAAGAATAAGAGAAAATAAATACTAATCTCTGCATTAGGTAGATTTTTCTAACTTAAATGAAATCTGAATTTTCAACAAGTTAAAATACTTGTGCTAAAACTTAATTTATTCATAAAAACGGTGTACTAATTAAAATGTGACCATTATAAAATTATTTTCTACTACTTACCATGTAGAAGTAGGATAAGCAGCAGCAAATAGTCCAGAAAACAGATCCAGTTTTCACTGACTTCACCTAAGAAAGTTAAGTTTTAATTATAATAGAAAATACATATCATGCAAATATAAAATATTCTATTTGAATGTTTTTAGAATTCACCATTTTTTCTAGATCAGAGAAAAATCAGCTGATCTGCAACAAAAATATTTGAGCTGTATCTTGGAGACACGTACTCATTCATTTTATTTTGAAAGGAAAAGCAAATGGCAGTAGAAAAACCATGTTAGCTATATTTATTTCTAGTGACTATTAGGACAAATTGAAATTATTTTGCATATGCAAATTTTAAGAAGAGTAAGCTGAATTTATATATAGTACTTACCCACAAGTAATACGTGAACTGCAGTGCAAATATAGCTATCCCTTCATTGTCAAAAGATCCTGCAACTGATCGTGATATGTAACCTGGTACAATAGCAATAAAACAGGCAGCTAGAAGCCCTGCACCCTGGTTCCACAGTTCTCTGGTAAGCAGGAAAGTAGAAATTGATGTAAGGCCGCTAAAAACTGGTGCAAGGAAGACACATACATCTCTTATATGGACAGTTATATTCAGCATATTCAAAATCCAATGTATAAGGCCAGCTGTAACCATTAGTCCTGGGTATACCTAGAAAAGGAGAGAAAAAACAATTAACTGTCCTGTTTCCCAAAAATAGCTCTATCCCGAAAATAAGCCCTAGTATAATTTTTATGTGTGCACCTAATATAAGGCCTACCCCAAAATAAGTCCTACCTAAGTGTCTGTGTAGCCAGCTGCCCACACATTCTGTCTGTTTACTGCTGACACAAGGTGAGGTGAGGTGGGATGGAGCTGCCTGCACTGACTACCTCAGGGTTCCCGCAGCTAGGCCATCCATACCCCAACACTTGTCTTGTGGCAGCAGCAACAGCACCCAAATGGGCAGCCAGCCCATTTCTGCTTGCTCACGGCTGCAATGGAGCAGGCCATGAGGTGAGGCAGGTGTCAGGATGTGGGTGGCTGGTGCAGGGTGCATGAAGCAGCTCCAACCCCCTGCCTCATGGTGGTAGCATGGGCTTGCCGCATGGCCCCCTGCATGCTGCGAGCAAGCAGAAGTGGGCCTGCCTTACATGGGAAAAAAGACACCTTGAAAATAACCCCCAGTGCTTATATTGGGGCCCAAAAGAAAATAAGACCTGGCTTTATTTTTGGGGAAACATGGTTGTATTTTAATACACACATACTCAATTGACATTAAACAGGAAACTTCTTCAAATAGTAAGAACACACACACACACACACACACACACACACACACACAAAATTATATTTTAAAAACATGAAACTCCAAGTATTTTACTAACCTATATAAACTGAAATCAAACATGTTTAGCACTATAGCAAAACAATGTACATATCAAAGAGTAAGACTTGATTTTTAAAAAGCTGCATTATTCTCAATATCAAGAACATAAAACATGCTAACTTCATGTCTAGATCAGTGGTTCCCAACCTTTTTTTCGCCCCGCACCCCTAAAGAAATTTCACTCGAACCTTGCACCCCCTGAAATAAATAATAAATAAAAATGCCAACATATAGCCAATATCCTATTATTTACCTGGACTTTTCTCACACCCCCTGGAATATCATCTCGCACCCCCAGGGGGTGCGAGCACCCCAGGTCGGGATCCCCTGGTCTAGATTAAAGAAAATTGTCTATTAAGAAAACTTTTCCCTCTATTTCTTCTATAGATATATTTAGAAGTTCAAATGGGCATAAGCTAAATTCTAGATAAAAGCATACAGAAAATGTGAAACTTAGCTGATTCAACAGCAATGAAAAGATAAGGTAAGATCTATGGCAAGTTAGATGTTTCAACTGGCTGATGAAAATATATCTGAAGGAAGGAGAGATCAGAGGATCATCCATTTATGCTCTGGATAGCTGTTCCTCATAAGCAAAGTAAATGAGATTTTGTACTTAACTGAGTTCCTTTGGAGCAATGGGGATATCAATGTCCCCTAAACCAGTGGTCGCCAACTGATGGGTTGCTGCCCACTTGTGATCCGTGAGAAATGTCACCCCCAAAGCAATTCATCCAGGCTGTACCGGAACACAAGGCTGCGTCACCCACATGACCCATGGGAACAGAAGGGCTCACATGGCCCGCCCACCCTTCGGCTGAGCACAAATCTTACCTTGAGTAGAGCCATACAAGCTGGAACTGAAAGGTAAGACCAACAGCGGGGGAGGCAAATCTTCCCCGGGGTGGCTTGCTGACACTGGTGGGAAATTCAGTTCCATATTCCAGAGCTGCAGTAACCACAGGACTGGGCCTTTGGTCAACTACTGTTCCAAGCTGAGGGTTGCAGTCAAATTCCCCACTCTTGCCATGTATCAATGGCAAATGGATGGAAGATGAAAGCATCTGGTGAAGGTACTGCATATTGTTCATGTATAAATGAGCATTTATCTATGTTATATGTACCTAAACTGAAATTTAATTTGCTATCAATAAGGGCTTTAGTTAATATCGGTTATGTAGTAACCTTTAGGGGAGATAACTGTATAATAGAGAAAGAGGGTAAAAGTGTTACTGCTACTTTAGAGAATGATTTATATGTGATACATGATGACCAATTGCAGATGGCTAACTCAGTATATAAGAATGGTAAGCCACATGATGAATGTATACATTTACTGCATGGATGTCTGGGGCACATTAATTTCAAAATGCTGAAACAAACTGTTAAATTGTCAGAGGGAGTAAAATTAAAACCCTGTAGCATGTACTTAAACTGTAATGCGTGTAATCAGGAGAAAAGCAAGGTTACTCCTACAAACAGACTGAATGGGTTTAAGACCAAAGAACCTTTAGAAGTTGTTTTTGCTAACATAATTGGTCCTAAGAAACCCAGTTTGGGAGATCCCTGCTATGCTTTGAGTATAATGGACCATTACTCACGGTATGATTTCTGCTTTCTAATGAAAAACAAAACAGAAATGTTCCAACATTTCTTTAACTGGCTAAGATTTGCAGAAAGGAAAATGAGACATAGGGTAATTACCTTAGTTACAGATAATGGGACTGGGTTTATTAATAATAGATTCCAAACGATGTTGAAATTGGCTGGTATCGAGCATAAGCAGCTGGTATCGAGCATAAGCGTTCTGCACCTTACAGATCACAACATAACTCGTTTATGGAATGAAGAGGGCAAACGTTACAAGCCATGGCTCGCGCGATGTTATCTGATTCAGATTTGCCTGAAACACTGTGGGGTGAAGCCATAATGTGTACCAACAATGTGGTGAACACAACAACTGGTGAATTGCCATTCACCCATTGGCATAGCAGAAAACCAAATTTAAGTTATCTACACACGTTTGGAACTCCAGGATGGGTGCATATTCCCTTACAAATAAGACTAAAACGGCAACACAGAGCTAGGAAATTATTTTTTGTAGGTTACGAGGCCAACCATAGATCGTTTAGATTCTGGGATCCAGACACAGCTAATATTTACTGTAGTGCTAATGCTAAATTTCTTGAGCACGTTGGGTAGCATAAACTAGAACAGGAATCCAACAATGATGTTGTTATCGACACCCAAGTAATCCCTAATGATGAGATAGTTAAACCATCAATAACCATTAAAGAGAACAGGCACAGGAGGAGGTAGAAGAACAGGAGCAGGAGAGCCCACCAGTAAGCCCTGAGTTGCCTAGACGTTCAACCCGTGTAACACAACCACCAGATAGATATCAGACTAGTATTTTTTTGTTGTGGGTGGTTTTGGGGGTTTGGGGGGGGGGGGGGGGGGGGGGGGGGGGTGGGGGGGGGGGGGGGGGGGGGGGGAGAGGGTGGGGGGGGGGGGGGGGGGGGGGGGGGTGTGTGGGGGTGGGGTGGGGGGGGGGGGGGGGGGGGGGGGGGGTGGAATTTGTGGGGGGGGGGGGGGGGGGTTGGGGTGGGGGGTGTTTTGGGGGGGGGGGTTTGGGGGGGAGTTTGTTGGTGGGGGGGGGGGGGGGTGTTGTGGGTTTTGTGTGAGGGGGGGGAAAGAATGGGGAGTGGGGTTTAAAAGGGGAAAAAAAAAAGAAGGTTAAGAGAAGATAAAAAAAAATGGAAGGAGGAAAAGAGAGGATGGAAGGGGTGGGGAGGGGGGGAAAAGGGAGTTGAAGTTTTTTTTTTTTAATATTATTTTTTATTTTTTTTTTTTTTTTATTTTTTTTTTTTTTTTTTTTTTTTTTTTAATTATTTTTTTTTGTTTAAAAAAAAAAATGTAAAATATTAATTTATTTTAAATTTGGTTTGGGGGTGTTGGGGGGGGGGGAATTTTTTAAAAGGAGGGGTGATATTTTTTAAAAAAAAATTTTAGGGTTTTTTTATTTATTAAAAATAAAATAATTTATTTAAATATTTTTTGTAGGTTTTTTTTTTGGAATAAATTTATTAAATATAAATAAGGTTTTGGTTGGTTGGGTGTGGGTTTGTTTGTGGGGGTAGGGGGGGGTTGTTTTTTGTTTGTTTTTTTTTGTTTGGGGTTTTTACCAGATTGGGAGGTGCTCCAGTCTCTGCACTCACAGGCTGAGCTTCAATCTAGGAACGCTCCTCCCTGTCCATGTGACTCCCTCGGAGCATTCCCCAGTTTTACGAAGACGAGCAGACAAACACTATCATCTCATCCTGACCATTGTAAAACATTAATCTCTGACTCCTTGATTCATTGGCCGAAACAGGATTCCCCACCAGACGGCTAAATTAGGGTGGGGCTGGATGCTCTACGCAGCTCGACGAGAAAGGGCGTATCAGGTAAGCACCAACGCCCATTCTCCATCGAGCTGCTCCGAGCATCCAGATTGGGACGTACCAAAGCGTGGCTTGTCCTATGGGAGGGGCTCCGTCTGGGTCGGAATCTCCTCTGATTTCTAAACAACTTGTTGTAGGGCTCGACTGACAGAGGACACTTCGACTGAAGCAAACCATCAATCTTGTAAAGAGGAATGAAAAGTTGACAGGGACGACCAGATGGCCGCTCGACAGGTGTCATTGATCAATGTCTGAGTTGCCCAAACTGCTGAGGTAGCCGCACTCCTTGTGGAATGTGCGGTTATTCCTCTGGGAACAGGAGCATTTGAACCAAGTCGGCCTTGGAGAGTGTAGCTCTAATCCAACAGCCTACAGTCGACGGGGATACTTTGATACCCAGTGTCTTAGGTTGAAACGAACAGCATAATGATTCTGACCATCTGAAAGGCTGAGTGCGGCTGATATAATACAAAGCGCACGCCTGACAATGAAGAATGCCAGTGTCTTTCCCTCTCTCTCTCGAGGGACTGGGACAACCGTTAGGAAGGAAAAAGTTCCTGCGATCCGTGAAAGGCTGAGTTAACCTTGGGCAAGGAAGGAAGGGTCCGGTCGTAGGACCACCCGATCAGCGTGAAAAACGCCGAGATCCTTCTGGCGGATAGAGCTGCGATTTCAGAAATCCGATGAGCAGATGAGACTGCCACTAGAAACACTAGTTTGAACGTTAGGCATTGAAGTGATGTCTCCCTTAAGAGCTCGAAGGGAGGATTAGCAGAAACAGGAGAACCCAATTAAGATCCCAAGTTGGGTATCGGAGTACCACTGGAGGATGCCAGCTGGCAGTTCCTCTAAGGAATGCTCGGATGCGAGGGTGGTGGAAACGAGCCAATATTGCCACAGGAGATGACGGTTGATAAGGTTGTAACATGTTGTCTCAAGGAATTAGGGGCTAGCCCTTTATCCAGTTCACCTTGCATGAAGGCTAATATTTGTGCAATAGATGGAGAGAGTGGATCACTAAGTGATCGCGGCATCATCTAGCAAGAAAAATGTCCCATGTGGCATTATATATACGTACAGGTGGTTGAGGACCGAGTTGCTGTCAGAATGGTATAGATGGCCTGGCTGGCAGGCCCTTTTTTCTTTAAATGGTCCTACTCAACCTTCCGACGGCCAGATGAGGCCCCTGCGGGTTCGGATGCAGGAGGGATCCCTGGGATGACGAGACTCTGCCCAGTGGGATTCTCCAGGGAAGGGCCACTGACAGGGTGCGAAAGTCTGTGTACCATAGTCTCCTGGGCCAGTGTGGGGTAGCCGAGAGAGTTCCGCCCTCTCGCGAATCAGCTTTAGGATCACCCTGGGGATCAACGGAAGTAGGGGAATGCGTAAGCAGCCCTGAGGGCCAGGGACAACGTAAGGCGGTGTGGTTCTCCGTGCTCCGCCCCCAAAGCGGGGTACCTTGAGAAAGGTCTCGTGGGCTGGGCATTGAACATGATGCGAGTGTCACCACTAGTGGTTGGCCTGATATTGCTGAGGCTTCCCTGAACAGGGAGAGGAGCAGGTGCCACTCTGACTGGACTATAGTGGTCCTGCTCAGCCAGTCTGCCTGAATGTTTGAGGCCCCCAATATAAGCTGCCCTGGTGGAAGGAGGCTGGTCTCTGCCCAGCGACATAGACGCTTAGCCTCCCTCATGAGCCAAATGGGTGTGTGTCCCCCTCTCTGATGACGTGCGCCTGTCAGAATGAAGATGTGGCGTCCGCGTACCTGGGGGAGGAAGCTGCGTAGGGCCAGGTATACGGCGTGAAGCTCCAGCCAATTTATGCTGTACCGTAGCTTGGCTGCTGACCATGTGCCCGGAGCTGAGAACGAGTGGAGGTAACGCCCTATCCGGAAGGCTGGCGTCTGTGGCAAGGGAGACCCACCGGGATTCCCTGAGGTAATGCTCTCTGTCAATGGCAGGTCTGGTCCACCAGAGGAGGGACACGAGGACCTCTGAAGTGCCTTCGCCAGGGAGTTTGGGTTGCTACCTCTCGATCGCTGCTTGGAGGCGGGAACCACTGAAGGGATCTGGGATGCAGACAGTCCCAAGGAAAAATGAAATGCATGAAACCAATCCATGGAATACATGAAGCCAAGCAATTTACTAAGTCCAGTAATGCTACCTTATTGTGCCCGCCTGATCTCCCTGACCGATTTCTGGATGCTATTCGGTGGATGGAGATAACCGGCTTTTTTGCCAATAAACGAGGACCCATGCATCTGGAGAGCGGGGAGGGTGACAACGTAAGGCGTTGTGGGGTTCTGGTGTCCCTTTCTGCTTGGAGTTTGGAAGGGGACAGGATAAGAGTGTCATCCAGAAATAGCGAATGCAGATGGGGAAGACTCTAAGGAGAGCCATCAGAGCCACGAGGCTCTGATGAAGGTTCTCGGGGCCGAGGTCAAGCCAAGGGGAAGGGTCCCGTATAGGAAGTGTTGACTGTGGTAGCGAATCGGAGAATTTTGAAACGGGAGGGTCAAATAACGATATGTAGGTATGCCTCAGAGGGGTCAATGGAAGTGAGCCGATCTCCCTTCCTGGTACCCTGACGAATAGGTTGTAGCAAGTGCATCCTAAATTTATGCCGGAGAATGAACCGGTTGATCCTTTTCAAATCAAAAATGGGCCTCTACCTTCCGGAGTGTTTAAGGGTGGGACGGACAGTTGGCCTTGATCCAATAAGATGCTGGATAGCGGCATCTACTAGTCCATGTTTGGTGCGATCTTGGGAGAGGGGGTATCCTGAAATGCTCGGGGGGAGGGGATTGAAATTCAGGAGAAAAAGGCTGAATTGATAGTGTCCCTAACCCAGGCATCCTCGGCAAGGAGTTTGAGGCATCCGCCAATGGGATGAGAAGTGAGGGACTTATCTGGGGTGCCGGGAGGATTACTGCCTGCGTCC
This sequence comes from Pseudonaja textilis, assembly GCF_049901715.1. NCBI lineage: Eukaryota > Metazoa > Chordata > Lepidosauria > Squamata > Elapidae > Pseudonaja > Pseudonaja textilis. The sequence goes on along the minus strand of NC_142008.1, from coordinate 49,876,473 downwards.
CAAAGGGGTTTCTTGGAGCTGGAACCGGGAGTCGGTTCGATCCTGGAGTTGGGCCTGCCGGGAGGCAGGGCTTCTCTGAAACCTGAGAGAGAAAGCTGTCTGATAGGGCGTTCGAAGGGGTCCCCTCCGAAAGAGCTGGGATACTCTGCCTTCAGGTCTGGGAAGGAGAGACGTAAGAAATTCATTTATTTATTTTATTTAATATATCAGTTTTCCATTAATAAGGTCCAAGGGCTGGATTGAAGAGATTGCCCCCCGAGATGGGAGCAGAGGCCCATTTAACTTGTTTTCTTTTGAATTATTATTTTTTATATATACGTCTGCTTGCCAACGTTGAAGCCAAGATCGACGCCGGCTGTGACCTGGGATGAAATAGCCCTGGTGGAAACTTAACGGTATGGAGTAGCGATGGCTGAGAATGCTGCCGTAAGCTGCTTTGATGGAGCCTTGTAATGGAGGACCGTGTAAAGAGGGAAGCAGCGGTGGCTGCTCAAGTGGGCCAAGTATTAAATTGATGCGTCCGGCAAAATGCCAATTTGGCCCAATTGTCCACTGGCTTTAAGGCTTCCAGAGCATCACTTGGGATAGGGGAGGTCCAAACCCCCCTATGGACCCGACATAGATGGGCGTCTCTAACAGGGTGGAAACTCTGCATCGAGATTAAAAATTCTCCTATCCCGATTGGAGGGGGTGGGAGGCGCCCCTACAGAAGCCAATTGTTTTGCTACCAGGTTAGAAGAATGGGTGGAGTAGGAATCACTTCAGCCTCCACAACCGGTAGTCTGAAAGGACTTCTCTGGATTACCAGAGGTTGCTGGGGAAGTAAGAGGGTTGTGACCCCAGACCAGAATATCTTTGCCTTAAACAAAAAGGGCTTGAACAGGTGGGGTTTGAAACCCACGAATGTGTGCTGGGAGGGGGTAATACCCACATCCTCCGATATTCCTAATTCCATTGGGTCCACCTCTGAAAAGGTTCAGAGTAGTGTAAGGACCCCATATTAACCTTTTCCACTTGCCTGACCCAGGCCTGCTTCCTCTTCCTCCGCCTTCTCCCCTTCGGGGGGGGGGATATCCCCCTGGGGGGTATCTGACCCCAGTGAGGTTTCGGTCTGGGGAAAGCTCTGCCAGAAACGGCTACGATATTAGGAACCATTGATGGTAGACCTGGTCTGGTCATCTGCTGGAGACCTTCTGCGGTACCTGGGCAGGTAGCCAGCTGCATCCATTCTCCGATCCTGTCTGGAACCAGGTCTGCAGATGGGTCATCATGCTGTGGGCCAGTGGCTGACGGATTAAAGATAGCCCCGGATGTCCGGGTGGCTGGTGACAGAGGATGGACGGCTCTGGGTGAGGAGAAAACCTGGCCTGGAGAAGAAGGAAGTACTGGGATTATGGAGCTTGAGCCCCTTGAATGTTCATCAAATTCCTTCTCAATAAAAAGGGAAGGAGCCTTGGAGGTCATCTAGTCCAACCCCCTGCTGCAGCAGGGGAGCTCATTATTCTCAATATTAGCCTCTACCTAGGATTGAACTCACGAAACCTCCTGATTGTCAGGTGAGAGCTCCACCTCTAGGCCACCGCTTGGACGCGGTGCTTTAATGCCTCTCTCTGAGAGACTTAGGTGATCCCTTGGCCTGCCTGCACAAATGGTGTGCCTTTGATTTGGCCTTCAAGGAAGGTCCTCTGGGGTTGTCCTCTGCCATAATAAGAGCGAAAGTCATGTATGATAGTAACCAAAGAAGGCGGTTGGCTCGCCTAGGAGTTCGGCCTACAACAAGGCCGGATGTCTCACAGTTGGTCCACGTCCCCCTTTTGGAAATTTTTTTGTCATTATTATTATTATTATTATTATTATTATTATTATTATTATTATTATTATTATTATTATTATTATTATCATCATCATCTGAATATATGATTTCTATTTATTTATTTATTTATTTATTTATTCATTTATTCATTTATTATTATTATTATTATTATTATTATTAAATAAAAACAATAAAAAAGGAAATGGAAATATGTACAATTAAGGACTAGAGTACCGAAGTACTGTAGTATTTAATTCCAGATGGGCAGAAAAACACGCTAAATGAATTAGAGAAAAGCAGTCAAATTAGCCAAATGAACGCTGAGGCCAGAGAAAAATAAAAGAGAAGGGTGGGCCTCGTGCAGTTGCCTCCCAGCCAAAATGGGAGGAATTGGTACTGCCTCTACTTCGCCTCTGAGCCGGCTGCGGGATAGCCAACAAGTTACAATGACAGGCAATAGGGCTAGGAGCCACAATGCCTAATTGATCAAAGGGGCACTAAACAGGCCTCCGGTCCTGCTTTGGGCCTCAGAACAGTCACCGCAGCGAATTGGTTAAAAGAAAATGGCAGCCGCCATGAGGCAATGCCCAAAATGACGTCCGATGGCCGGCGCGAAGGTTCAGGGACGGAAGTTTGCCTCCTCCAGAAAAAAAGCAGCTTAAAACGCAGCGGAACGAGGGGCAGAGAGGAGGAATCGTTCTCCTTTTACATAAGGCGTTCGTGGGGGGAAAGGAGCAACAGCGTGCGAAGAAATAAGTTATAAGGAAGCTGCTGTTTGCGAGCAGCATGGCTTCAAGGCAACGGCAGGTAGAAAGAGGATGGGGGGGCGCGAAGGTGCTGTTCTTCCCCCGTTTCTATCCTCCGAGGGGCGAGAAAAACGCTCCTCTTACAATAAGCAATAACCCAGTTGCGCAGGGGCCAAGGACTAAAGGGAAAATTCAAACCTGAACACAATTTGCTGGATTCCTGAATCAGCCAAGGAGGTCTGCTAAAAGCTGCCTGTCTCTTGCGAGGCTGAGCTAAAAACTGGGGAACGCTCCGAGGGAGTCACATGGACAGGGAGGAGCGTTCCTAAATTAAAGCTCAGCCTGTGAGTGCAGAGACTGGAGCACCTCCCAATCTGGATGCTCGGAGCAGCTCGATGGAGAAACATCTAAGCTTATCAACAATGGAGGCTGAATTCTCATGTTTGTCTCTATTATGTACGGACTTAGTATGCTGTAAACAACTAATGACAGACATGGGAATTAATGTAAATGAACCTATAGTTGTATATGAAGACAACCAATCAGCAATTCAGATGGCTTCCAATCTCGCTGTAAAGACAAGATCAAAACACACTGATCTACTATATCTAAATGTAAGACAATGTGTTCAAAGTAAAATGATTAAACAGGAGTACTGCATATCAGAGAATAACATTGCAGTTCATTTTACAAAAGCCCAAGGCACTGTAAAACATAAGGCTTGTTGTGAGGAATATGGACTTAAACTATAAGGTTTTATATATTGTCCTATCCATAGGGGAGAATGTTAGGAATGATAGTCACCTAACAGTTGGGTTGGCAATATATAAACCAGGATAGTTATTTAATACTGTTGTATCTTTACAAGAATGCTGTAATTGTGATTGGCTGAGTTTCCTCCGACAGCCATAAGATGGAGCCAGAAACCTGGTTTGTTCTCTTCTTGCATTTCCCTATTGCCTTTTGCCTGATGGTCGTTCTGCTTGGATTGCTGTGAGTCTTGCTACCTGTTAGCAAACTCCATTTACTGAACTTTGTTTATGATACTGGACTTCGTTTTTGGATTATCCCTGGATTGATTGTATTGAATACTACCTGCTTTAACCGTGTATGATTTGGACTGTTTGTTGGACTTTGTTTACCCGTTTACAGGAAGTAAAACCTACATTTTACTATTCAGTGTATCTGTATACTGGTTGTGTGTTATTCCTCACCACTCTCACTACGTTTCCCTGAGTGCACTCATTCTCCTAACAGGGAATATCTCAACACCTCCCCCACTTCCTGCAGGGCCTTCTGGCAAAGCATGGATGAATGAGACATTAATTTTAGAAAATAAAGTATTTTTAATGAAAGTATCTTTCAAAATCATAGCATTAATTAGACAAGAGACCAGACCTTTATGTAAATGATGATTGTTTATTATTAAAGTAGATAAGTGGTGGATTTTGGAAAATAAGATGACAAGGATAATAAGAGCCAGGCTGTATGAATGTAACTACAGGGAGCTAACTGAGACAAAGTATTAAAAACAGAGAAAAGCAAAACTGAAAAAAAGGAAAAGTGTTTTACTTTATTGCTGTAATTGACATATTTTCACTTTCTCATAAGGGCAGACAGAAGGAAAGCTGCAAGATTAGGAGACGGATATAGAAGTTTGCTAGGACAACTTACAGGTAAGGGTATTTCACTAGATTTATTGCTGAGAATGTTTGAAGTATTTGGTAAAAAGGGGACTGTACCAGTTGCCAAAAGTTTTAAAGCCTTTAAAAAGGAAATGAAAGAAGGGTGTGCCAGACAAAAAAAAAGGGAGGGGAGGGGGGGTATGAAAGAAGTGAAGAAGACAGAAGAATCCGTAGAAAATTGGCTGGAGATCTAAAGCAAAGTATTGACAAAGTAGAAGTTTTGGAAAGTAAGTCAGAAGTTGCAAATAGATAAAGATTTGGATTAACCGATATTACTGGAATTGAGAGAAAAAGAATTTTATATAATGTTTACAGCAATTCAGAAGTATATGGAGAATATATAAAAGATTATTAAACAGTCTAATTTCCTAGATTGGGATGAAAATGACACCAAGACAAAAATGATAAGGTTTATAGAATCGATATAAGATTTTGCAAAATTAAGAAATATTCCAAGGAATGCTGTTGATCACTCTGTTAGGAAGAAGAGCACAGATCAAGTATTACAGCAGCATTTTAATATTAAATTTATTATTGACAATGGAGACATCATTGGACTTAAAGAAATTGCACTTCTCTGGGAAATTACTAATTTCATACATACAGAACAGTAGAGAAAGTAAATCTGCTTACTCAAACCTTAGGATGTCCAATGACTATTGAAACTATTGATAGGTAGCTGTTAAAGGCAGGACTGGTCCTATACTGCAGTTCTTTTTCAACTGACAATCAAAGATTACAGAATGCATATAGTTTTATGTATTTTATCCTTGCTAGCACTCATAAACTTGAGGATAAAGTGGTTTGCTTGTGAGTCAGCCATCCTCAGGAAAACATCTGAATGCCAACTTCAAAAAGGGATCCATTCCTCTTTGCAATTCACTGACATTAACACCAACACTGTCCACCAAAAATGAGAAACAGTAGTCTACTTCCGTGATGGCGAACCTATGGCATGCCTGCTGGAAGCGGCACACAGAGCCATTTCCCCCCTGGCAGGTGAGAGCTTGCCTGGAAGAGACCCACTGCACATGCATGCATGCTGCCGCTGCCCGAAAGTTGATTGTCGGGATCTGGCACACATGTGCAGGGGGGTGCACGGGAGACATGTGCACATGCGCAGAGACATACATGTACTGTGGGTCATGCGCACATGCGCAAATGGATGGCACGGGGAGGTGATGGCACACAGCGGGGGAATCACGTGTACATGTGCAGAGATGTGTTGCGTGCGGCGGGGGAATCACACAGGCATGCGCAGACGTGCAGCACACGGCAAGGGAATCGTGTGCGTATGCGCAGAGCACTGCAGGGGGATTGTGCACACCATGTGCTGGGGGTAGCACACATTGCGTTCTGGGTCTTGGCACGCATGTGCGAGCGCAGGAGCATGTGCGCACTTATTGGCACATGAGCCGAAAAAGGTTTGCTACCCTACTGGTCTATCTGAAGGGAAAGGAAGAAGCCCAAATTATATATATAGATATATATGATATAACGACCTGAACAAAGTGAAAATTAGAGATCATTATCCACTCCTAAGATCTATTAGACTGCCTACAATAAGCACATGTCCCTACAAAAAGAGACTTAAATGCTTACAGTCTAATCAAAATGAAAGATGGTGAAGATATTTAACAGCCTTTGATATAACGTATGGAAAGATTGAACACACAATAATGCATTTCAACAAGGTTAACTGTGAAGCTCTTTTTTCATGACTGACACTTTCAAGATGTTTTGATATTATTTATCATTTATTTGGGTGACATGCTAATTTATTTGAAAGATCCCTCCTTGCATGTAATCCATGCTAGAAATTCATTGCAGAAATTACAGGTTAATAAGCTTTTTGCTAAATTAGAAAAAATGTGCATTTGATCTTACTCAACTGGACTATTTGGGCTACAGAATATCCACAAAAGGCATACAAATTGATCCAGCAAAGGAGCAGAGTATTCTATCCTGGGCACTCGTGTAATACAACGATATGTGTTGCTTTTAGGCTTTGCTAACTTCTGCAGGAAACTCATCCCTAATTTTGCTGAGCTTGCAAAACCATTATTATAACTCCTGAGAAAAGGCCTGCAATTCTCCTGGTCAAGAACAAGTTATATTTCAAGAATTAAAGCAACTTGTAATTTTTCAACTCCTCCTCTATCATCCTGACCCTCCCACCCCTTTGGTATGCAAACAAATGCACCAGATATAGCAATTTAGAGAAAGAGAGAGAAGGCAGTTACATCCATGTGCATTTTGCTTCAGATCATTCAGAATGAAATTATGACATTATCAATAAAAAGCTGTTGGCAGTAAAATTGCCTTTCAACTATAAGGACACTTTCTGGAAGGAACAGCCCATTCTAAGTAAATCTGTATAGACCTTTTTTTTTTTGCTTTGACTTTTACACCTCATATGTTCCAGACTCCAAGAACAAGCTTCCATATGCCCTCTTGCATAAGCTGGAGAATAAAATTCCTCAGTTACATCCTCTTCCCCATCCCCAAGCAACACACTGCAGCGAAGCAAGTTTGAATCCCATAAGACACATCAATATGCTAGGGCAGTGGTGGCAAGCCCTTTTCAGCTCTTGTGCCAATAATTGCGTGCATGCTCGTGCTCTCCCGTGCCAGCACCAGAAGGCAATGCTTGCTGCCCCCATCCCCTGAGATCCCCTGCAGCATGCTGTGTGTGTGCATGATTCCCTTGCTGCATGCCATGCATTTGCACCTGCGTGCGCAATCCCCCACTGTGCGCCATGCATCTCTGCGCCTGCGTGTGCAATTTCCCTGCTGCTCACAGCATGCCTCTGCACCCACGCATGAGATTCCCCCACTGCGCATCATGCGTCTGTGCATGCATGAGAAGATCACCCCTCCACAGGCTGTGCATCTGTGCATGCATGCATGATCACCCTCGTGCCATCCATCTGTGTATGCACACATGACCTCAGTGTGCACTGCACATCTCTGCGCATGTGTACATGTCTCCCGCTCACCTCTGGTCCCCCACGCATGTACACCAGATTCTGACAATCAGCTGTTGGGCAGCAGCGTCAGGCGTGCAAGTGCTTTGGGGCTCTTCCGGGTGAGCTCTTGCCTGCCGGGGGAAATAACTCTGCTGGCACGCATACCATAGGTTCACCATCACAGTGCTAGGGCCTATATGGATAAATTCAAGGAACTCCAAGGTACAGGATCACCTTTCACAATGACAGGGACACAGCTACAGCTATGTGAAAAAATCCTGCATGCTTTCAGTTTTAAGCTGTATTTACATGTTTAATCAACTTTTCACTCATAGAAACCATGCAAAATTAGTACTTTGATGAAAATTTCCATGGTCGGATAGAGATGCATAATTTTTATTAATATAACCAAAGTCTTTTTAAAGTTTTGAGTGAGTTTATGTGCTAAAACAAACACAACTTGCATTTTTGAGAATATTAGAATCGAAAGTAGCCAATCAGCAGTGAGCTTTGGCTGACCAATCAAAATGCACAGAGGCTAAATCTATGAGCCAATTAATATTGTCATACTCTCTAACTATAAATAGGCATGAAAAGCATCAAAAAAATTAATTTAGCTTTGGCTGCGAGCAAGGGTAAAGGCCTTTGCTTTCACCAGTACAAAGCAGTGGCATCGCATCATTGTGCTTCATGAAGAGGGTTACTCCTGTACAAAAATAGCCAAGAGAGTGAAATGCCATTGCCCCACAGTGAGCAGAGTGGTTGAAAAATACCTAATAACTGGTTCAGTTGATGACAAACTCTGCTCCGGAAGACCAAGAAAATCGACAAAATGGCAAGATGGCTGACAGGAACACCTCACCTCAGATTACAAGAATTTGGGGTGAAACATGTGATGTAAAAGTGTGCACAAGCACAGTGCGTCACAGATTGCTTGCCAGAGGGCTCAAAGGCTGCAGGGCTCGAAGTAAACCTTTGCTCACAGATGCTCACCGCTCTCGACGTGCGTGGGCCAAGAAGTATGTCAAGTGAACCAAGGTATCTTCAGTGATGAGAGCAATTTCTACTTGACTGGAAATCAGTGCAATAACTATGTCAGAAGATTTCCAGCTGAAGAATTTAGGCCGTACTGCCTGAATCTATCTATGAAGCATCCATTGCACGTGATGATCTGGTGCTGTATCGCTGCTTCTAGTATTGGTCGTGCAGGGAATCATGAATTCCAAGCAGTATGTTGAAGTCCTGGAAAAGACCATGCTTTCTTCAGCTCAGCAACTTGTAAGGAAGGACTTTTTTTTTTAATAAAACAATTTATTAGTTTTAACAGTTAAAAACAGCGAACAATACACATACAAATAAATGAAAGGAAAAAAAAAGAAAGTAGAAAAGAAAGAAAAGAAAAGATTGAAAAGAAAGGAAAAAGAAAGAAAAAGAAAGGGAAAATTAAAAACATTCTTATTTATTTTACAGTTTGCAAGATCTTTTTTTTTTATAGCCTTTGATTTATGTCATATATACACCTATTCTATACATATATCACTATCTCATTATTATCAGTTAAAACTTTCCTCTTATGCCTTATGATATATAATTTATCTATGATTAATCCAATTATACCAACAATTCCAACTATCATAATATTGTGAAGTATCTTTGTTTTTTAGTGCCAGCGTCAGTTTGTCCATTTCTGCGCATTTTGAAATTTTATCAATAATCACTTCATCTGATGGAATTTGATGTTGTTTCCAGTATTGTGCAAAGGCTAATCTGGCGCAGTTAATATATGTATTGTTATATATTTAGCTTTTTTGGAAATTTGTTTGTCAAAGATCCCTAGTAGGAAGGACTCTGGTTTATACTCGATCTGCTCTTTTGTAATTTCTTCCAACCAAGTTTGAATTTTCTTCCAATAATTTTGGGTTTCTGTGCATGTCCACCACATATGGAAAAAGGTTCCTTCTTTTTTCTTACATTTCCAACAATATGGACTCATGTTGGGGTGCATCTTCGCTAGCCTCGAAGGAGGGAGATGCCATCTATAAAACATTTTATAAAGATTTTCCTTGTATGCTACCGATTTTGTGATCTTATTATTCCTGCCCCAAACTTTTTCCCATTCTGCTAGTGTAATACTATGTCCTACATTCCGACTCCACGCAATCATATTCCCTTTTACAATTTCTTCTTCTAATTCTGTTTCTAGTAAATAATTGTAAAATTTTGTTAGGCTTTTTTTGTCCGGTCCTAATAAAATCTTATCTAATTGTTGAAGTTTGTTGTTAATTCCAAATTCTTTCTTATCTTGTTTGTACCTACTTTGAATCTGAAGATAAACCCATTGATCAATTTTTAGTCCCTGGTCCTGAATTTCCTGCCTCGATTTCAAATTTCCTTGTGAGTCCAATAAGTCTTTATATTTAATCATTTTAGAAATTTCCAAATTGTTTGGGTAAATCATCGCCTCCATTGTTGAAATCCATATTGGTATTTTTATGTAATGTTTTTTCCGAATTTTCTTCCAAATTGTTAGTAGCGCGTCTCTAATTAAATGTCTATGAAAATATTTTTGACTGGTTTTCCCTATATCCCATAAGAATGCGTGCCACCCCCTTTGTAAGTCGTGGCCTTCTAGAAATAATATTCTTTTATTAGTTAACTTCACCCAGTCCTTCAACCAAACTAATGAGGTGGCCATATAATATAACTCCCAGTTTGGGACTGCTAACCCTCCTCTGCTCTTTGTATCTTGCATTGCTTTAACATTTATTCTGGGTTTTTTCCCTTGCCAAATAAATTTGAAGGTTGTTTTGTTGAGTTCTTAGAAGAACTTTTTGTGTAATTTAATTGGAATCGTTTGGAATAAATATAGAAATTTGGGGAGAATGTTCATTTTAATGGTGGCAATCCGGCCTAATAGTGAAATTTGAAGTTTACTCCATGATTCTAAATCTTTCTTTACCTGATGTAACAATTTGTCATAATTATTTTCTTTAAGTGACTTACAGTGTGGTGTTAACCAAATTCCTAGATATTTCACTTTCTTTGTCACTTGTATTTCCATTGTTCCTTCTAATTCTATTTTCTGTTTTTCTGTTAAATTTTTGGTCATTAATTTAGTTTTTTTCTTATTTATTTTAAGTCCTGCTACTGCTCCAAAATTCTCCAGTTCTTTCATCAATTTTAGTCCCCTATCTATTGGTTCTTCAATAAAGAAGATCATATCGTCCGCAAATGCTTGCAATTTAATTTCCTCTTTCTTAACCGTTAATCCCTTTATATCTGAATTTTGCCTAATTCGCGTTAATAATGTTTCTAATGATAATATGAAGAGCAGTGGGGATAGTGGGCAGCCCTGTCTCACTCCTTTTTCTATCTTTATTGGGCGGTGTGTTCCCGTTTATTATTATATTAGCTTGTTGTGTGTCATAGATAGTTGTTATAATATTTTCAAATTTGGTACCCAGATTCAAATTATAAATTTTTTGAATTAAAAATTGCCAATTCAGATTATCAAAAGCTTTCTCTGCATCTAAAAACGTGAGTGCTACTTGTCTCTCAGGGTGGGCTTCATAAAATTCTAGTACATCTAATACTATTCTTAGATTATTCTTTATTTGCCTAGCTGGGAGGAATCCGTTTTGATCTTCATGTATATACAAGTTTAGCAGTCTTTTTAATCTGTTTGCTATAATAGAAGTAAATATTTTATAATCAGTATTTAGAAGTGAAATCGGCCTATAATTGTTTATATATCTAGGATCTGTATCCTCCTTCAAGATCAACGAAATCAACGCCCCCTCCATGAGTCCGGCATCCTGGCTGCTAGTAAAACATCATTAAAAACTTCCAACATAAATGGTCCAATTTGTTCTACTATACCCTTATAGAGCTCCCTGGGATTCCATCTGGGCCTGGAGTTTTGTTATTTTTCTGGTTATCTATTGCTGATTTCAATTCGATTCAGTAATGTCTTTATTTAATAGTTCTGCCATTTCTTCCCCAATTACCTTATCTTTAACTTCATCTAAATAATTCCTTATTCTATCTTCACTAACCTCTTCTTCTTTGTATAAATCTTCAAAGTATTTATGAATGATTTCTTTTTTCTGTTCTATTTCCTGGTATATATCTCCCTTGCTATCTATTAACTGATATATCATTCTCTTTTCTTTCTTTCTTTTTAATTTATAAGATAGCCATCTTCCTGGCTTATTGGCATGTTCAAAATAGGTTTGTCTGGTCAAATTCAAATTTGTAATCATTTTCTCTTGTTCGATTAAATTCAATTTATGTTTAGCTATATTTATCTGATTTTGCAGTTTTGTATCTTTTGGAGTATTCTGTAGTAGAGTTTCTAGCTCCTTAATTCTTTGTTGTAGATTATTTTGCTGGGAATATTTTTCTTTATTTCTCTTGGCATTATAAGAGATTGTTATACCTCTTATTACCGCCTTCATTGTATCCCATATATTTTGTTTTGTAGTTTCTCCATTGTCGTTTTCTTTTATAAAAAAATTAATTCCTCCTTTAATTTATTGATGTATTCTTTCTCTTTTATTAATTGAGTGTTTAATGTCCACCTTTTCTTTGGTTTTGCCCTACCCTTCCATATTATCTGTATTGGGTTGTGGTCTGCCCATTCATTGGGCAAAATTTCCACTTCTTTTATTTCGTTTGCTATTTCCCCATTCATCCATGCCATATCTATCCGTGTCCATGTTTGGTGGGGTTTTGAATAGAATGTAAACTGTTTTTCCTCAAGATGTAGTCTTCTCCATATATCTGTCAAATTTAACTCTTTCATCATTTCCTGCAAATCTTAGGGAGCTCTCTTTTCCCCTTTTTATTTTTCCCGCCGTTGCTGTGGTCTTTTTGATATTCAACAATAGAATTGAAGTCCCCTATAATAAGGATGTTTTTTGTTGCAATTCAACCATTTTTCCATATAGGTGTTTAAAAACTCTTTTGGTCCCCATTCGGGGCATAAATTACTACTAAAAGAATTGGGATGTCATTGATCCAGATCTGCAAAACCAGAGTCCTTCCTTCCGAATCCAACCATATTAGCTCTGCTTTTAAATCCTCTTTTACATATACTGCAATTCCTTTCTTTTTACACTCGTCTGCTGGTGTGGTAAATAACTTTCCTAATTTCGGGCATTCTAAATATTTTTCATCTTTCTTCATTATGTGCGTTTCTTGTAGGCATATTATATCAGCCTTTTGTTTGATTAATTTAGTTAATATCCTTTTTCTTTTAATCGTTGAATTTAAACCGTTTCTATTTATTGATAGTAACTTTTTTTCTTCTCCCATTTATTTAGTTCTGTTTCGCTCTTTGGCGTGTAACCGCCCGTTTCTCTTTGTGTTTGTGCTTTTGTAGTTCCTTCTGTCGTTTGTTGCGAATGAGTGTCCTCTTGGTTCCCTACAGATCCGGTTCTATTTTTGTGTCCACCGTATTCTTCTTGAGAATTTGTCTCCAATTCCTCCCTACTACCTTGCTCCTGCGGGCCCACCATCCGTTCATAAAAGTCCTGAGCTTTTTCCATGGTGTCTATTTTAATTTTCCTCTCTTTCCACGACACTAGCATCCCTTCTGGTATAAGCCATTTGAATGTAATTCTTTTTTGGTTTAAATAAGCTGCCAGAAATTTGTAATCATGCCTTCGTTCCCTTACTCTTCTCGGAATCTGTTTAAGAATTATAATTTCTTTTTCTTTATAAGTTATTGTTTTACCTCTAGAAATTTTATATATCATATCACGGATACATCTTCTGGTGAATCGTATGTGAACTTCCCTAGGACATTTATGTCGCCTTGCGTAGTTTATATTGACCCGGTAAACTTCATCAAATTCTTTTTGGATATCATCTCTGTCTTTTTCCAAAAGACCGGACAGTATTTCTGCCATCAAGTATTCCAGGTCTTCCTCTTTTGATTCCGCCACATTTTGAAATCTTAAGTACATTGCCGCCTTGTCCATCTCTAGGAGGACCAATGAGTCGTCCATTTCTTTACTCATGTTTTTAAAATCTTCATCCACTCTTTCTAATTCCTTTTCCGTTCGGTCAGTTCTTTTTTCTACCTCTTTTATTCTAACTTCATTTTTCTCCAAGGCCTGTTGCAGTATTCCCACTTTATCCTCTACTTTAAAGATGTCTGCCTTCATTTCTGCCTTTAATTTTCCCATCTCTTCCTTCAGTTCATTAATATCTGCTCTTGTTTCCCTGTGGTTTTTAGTCATTGTTTCTTGCAGTTTTGTCAGTGAGTCCTGTAAAGTTAGAAACATTGCATGAATGCTGGCATTCGAGATGCTAGATTGCTTCTCTATTGGTAGTGTTTCCTCTATTGTTTTTTGCGCCATGGGTGAAGTTGTTGCTAAAGTAGTTGTTATTGTGGGGTTGACCTGTAAGGAAGGACTTTTACTTCCAGGATGACAATGCTCCTTGTCATCGAGCCAAGTCCATCCAGCAGTGCATGAAGAAGCATGGTGTTCAACTTCTGGATTGGCCAGCTCAGAGCCCAGATTTGAACCCAATTGAGAATTTGTGGGCCAAGATTGGTTACAAAATAAGCAAGAAGCATCCAAAGACTAAGCAGGAGCTGACTGAATCCATTATTGCAGCCTGGCACCACATTGTCACTAGTGATCATGTGCAAAGGCTTATACAGTCTATGCTGAAGCAATGCTGCCTGGTGATAAGCAATAAGGTCTGTCCAATTTCATATTAGTAACCATGTTTGGTTACCTAAACGGTCCTTTTCAGGGCCACAAACAATAAAAATGTTAACAAAACACTAGCATTGGCCTTAGTAATTGCAACACGTATGCCACTGGGTATCATCACAGTCATTGTAAGCATGCAAGAAAATTCACTATTCCCATCCAAACAGTACCAAATTGCAAAAAGCTTATGCTTTAACATTTAAGAACCACCAGTAGTTATTTAAATATAACAATATTTGCATAGCAGTTAGCATATCATAAAATCAATGGCCTATCCAAAAAATGTCATAAACCATAAACTGTAAAGCGTACAGGACTTTTTCACACAGCTGTAGTACACAGTAGACATTTATATGTGTCTCTAAGGAGTGGCTAGTACAGCTGTGTCATGAAATATATCACAAAGCGGCAGATGTGGGGGATATTCAGTACTAATTAAGTGCCCTGAAAAAGAATTGGTGGCCCTGCATCCACAGATAAATTAGGAATTGTTTCTTCTTGGCCTATATGTTAGAGACAAAACCAATCCCTCCTAAGCGACTGGATTGTTGCAACTACTAACCTCCCCCTCCCCGCTCCAGCCATAGGATACTATTTTTCTATATTTCATCATTATTTCCCTCTCGTTTAGGAATATATTGCCATAGTGGTAGTAGTGGATTTATTGGCCCATTTCTTTCTTTACAAGGGTCTCCTAACAGCCCAAGAAATGGTTCAATATTTTTGGATTATGTTTTTAGATACAGGTAGTTCTCAACTTACAACCAATCACTTAGTGACCATTTGAAGTTACAATAGCATTGAAAAAAGAGATTTCTGACCATTTGTCACACTTACCCCCATGCTCATGTGATGAACATTTGGATGCTTGGCAATTGGCATGCATTTGTGACAGTTGCAGGGTCCTGGGATCATGTGATCATCTTTGTGACTTTCTGAAGCCACATTCGCTAATTTAAGAACTGCAGTAATTCACTTAACTATGCAAAAAAGGTTGTAAAACGGGCAAAAATCATTTAACTCTATTGCTTGATAACAGAAATGTTGAGTTCAATTTTAGTCATGAGTGGAGGACTACCTGTATAGAGGACTGGTCAATCTCATAACAGATAAAGGAAGTCAATTTACTTCCAAATTTTTAAGGACCCTCTTCCTATTTTTAAAAATTAAAATACATGTCATCTGTTCATCATCTGGCTTCCGATAGAGAAGATGTCTAACTGATCTACATTTGTAACAAAAGTACCCCCTTCCATTCCAATAGATAGGAAGAAGAATATGAGTTGCAAGCAGTATTGAGACACAGAGAGAAGCAAGGTAACTGCTTAATAAACCCAGAAAGATAATCAGAGTTTGAAAGAATATGGGAGCAAGCAAGAGATGTTCATTTATCACAATTGATAGGTTTTCCCAACCAATACCCAAACAAACCCTGTCTAAGAAGTTATGGATCCTGCAAAGGTCAATCACTGACCATGATGAGCAGAAGGGACTAGTCTATGAAATGTAGGGAGCTTCAACTATACCAAGAGACTAAGTGGGGGGCAATGAATCAACTTTCTACAGCAGACATACAAAACATGAGTGGGGGAAGATTGGTGGCATTTAGTTATTGGAAGAAGATGATGTAATGGAATGTATCAATGATCTTGGGAAAGAGGAGAAGAGATACTGTCTGGGAAAAAATCAGACAAGAGAGGCAGGAGCCCACAGTCGCTTAACTGTCAGAGAAAGAAACTTAGGAAAGACTTCGCTTTAATGATTCAAACAGTCAAAAGTGAAAGTGGAAAGCATGTGCCTTCAAAGTTACTAGAGTCTATCTTACAATAAAGTGAAATTAGTTTATCTATTTGTGTTTCCTGTCTGATTTCCTGTCGAAGAGGTCCTGACTAACCTAGCTGACAACTTACATTAAGTATTCAGAAATGAATACTTAAAGTAAGGGTGGAATGAACTTTTGGCTAATTAGCCTGATCAACTAAACCAATCTGCTGCTGATGAAGTGAGGGATGTTATAGCTTTTTATACCAATGTATGTATATAATATTTGACAGTAAATAAGAAATATCTAATATTCAAGCCTTTAAATGCTTGAAGTAATTTTATTATTCACATTGTAGGAATGTTATACTATGAACTAATTTGATGGATAGTAACAAGAGAACTAGGAGGTGAGAACATAATCTTTAATATTTTTATTATAAATGTAAAATTCATTCATTTTAAACAAATACTTGTTAAGGATGGAATTTGAGTACATATCTGATTTAATTTAAAAACAAAACAAAACTGAGTATCATATATATTTCTTGACTGCAAACTAGAAATTGAAATAGCATAGAAATATAAAAACAGTTTAAACAGAGTCCAGTTTGAAGAGATTTGTCAAGAACTTTAATATTTTTTTCTGATACTCACAGTTCCACCAACTATTCTTCCTAGTGGATACCATGCTCTTTCATCAAACCAATTTAAGAATTCGTAAAATCCATGTGATGCAAGATGATGTGTTGATCTGTAGTTAAACCTAGAAAAAAATAGTTCAGATATTTAAAAAATCTAATTAACTGTCACTTCAGGTAGATGTTCAAATCTGTATAGTGCTCTTTGGGGAACTAATGCTTAGAATTTCTAATATTAAAATCAAATATAGCCAGATGCTCTTTCTCAAGCCTAGAAAACAGGCAATGGCAAGCCAAAATCTTGTCAAAAAAGCTTAAGGATCTTGCTCAGGCAATTACCAGGATCAATACTGAGTCAAAGGAAAAGAAAAGGTAGTATTTATTTGTATGACTGAATTGCTATTGGCACTTGTATAGGCACTATTGTATATATCTGATTGCTGATATGTACTGTATTTTTCAGAATGTAAGATGCACTTTTTCCTTCCCTAAAAGAGGATGAAAATTTGGGTGCATCTTATACAACGAATGTAGCCCCGCATGAACCCAAAAACGTGAGGTACAGAGGCCAAAAACACAAGGCACGGAGATGGTGATGGTCTGTGGCAATCCCTGTAGCCTGGAACAGCTGATTGGGGGTATTCCAGGTGGTCGATCCACCTGCCAATCCGCTGTTCCTGCTGAACCAGGCTGCAGTAATGTGCTGAAGCTAACCTGGCTGTTCGCTATTTGCCGCAAGGATGTGTCAGAATTTGCATCAGCAATCACGTCCAGAAAGCACACACAAAGTAACTGATTCAGCAGGATTCAGTAATTTCTCTTTATACAGTATACAACACATGATATACAATAACAAAATCAGGTTTTCCAATATGGTAGTAAATACAAGCAAAACACAAGCAGTGGAGAGGAGTTTCAATATTCAGTTTCAGAGCAGCATGCAGCTTTAGTACAGAACAATTGAGCTAAGCCATAGCCAGGCTCCTTGCTGTTTCCTTCCTTCTCAAACAGCAAATAATGTTTTGGTTTCCAAACAGCCCTCAACTCTCACACATTGCCAGATGAATACTGATGGATGCTGGTAGGCAGAGGCAGAATTTTTTCCCCTTATTTTCCTCCCCCAAAACTAAGGTGCATCTTATACTCCGGAGCATCTTACACTCTGAAAAATACAGTAATTTTTTCATTCCAATGATAAGGAAGAGCTCCAGAATCTTTATATTTTTGGTTTTATTAAATGGGAAAAAGAATAAAATTGCTATTTTCACCAAGTTTTTCCCAAAAATACAACCTATTCCGAAAATAAGCCTAGCCTGATTTTGGGGGGGGGATGGGCCTAATACAAGCCCTACCCCAAAAATAAGCCTTAGCAAAGGGGGAGGGGGCATAGCCAGCACGGGAGGCAATCAAACTGTGTGTCCCCTCACAAACATGGGCAGCAATCCCTGAGGCATGGCAGCTCCTTTCCTTTCCTTTCCTTCCACAGTCACCTCACGGAGGCTTGGCCCCTTAATTACGGCTGTGTGGATCAGTTCAGCCATCAAGGGCCAGGAGCTGCCTCTCGTTTTGTCTCTCCAGGTGCCTGGAGGTGTTTCCAGCACACTCTTACCAATCCTGCCCCTGCCCACAGAGCCAGGCAACTTGCGGTGGAGGGCCTCTCTTCCGCAGTTTACCTTGTGGCTTTGGAGCAGGTGCAAACATGGTTTGCGCTCCATCAGGCCTGGAGCTTGGGTCTTTCACAGGCTGCTAATGAGACAGAAAACCGTATGGTATGTTGGGATCACCTGCTCCCCCCGCCTCTGCTGCTGGTCTTTGTAAGGACTCTTCGTCCTCCTGGCTGCGCTGCTCTTGGCTGCCCTGCACCTTCAGCGGGCAAGAGCTCATGGTGGCCCTGCAGCGGGATGGAGGGAATGATATCACCCCTTCTTCCTCCATCCATCTGCTTCTGCCTGGTGCGGGGCAATTTTTGGAGCACAAGAATGAAGTGGCAATCCCCCCTCCTTCCTCCATCTGTCTTTCCTGCTGCAGGACTCTCCTGCATCTCAAACAAAATCAAACTGTGATGAACAAGGCGGCCAACAAGATCTGAGGAGTGCTCGCAATTCTGCCTCCCTGCTCCACTCTACTCATGTAAACCAGATCCCCACTTCTTATCAACCCTGCCAGCCTTGCACACATGCACATTGCTTGGTATAAATCATCTCCAGGGAAACCCCATCCAAGACCAAAGGTGCCCATTCTCCCTGAGCCAACAAACCCAAACCCAGTCATTCAGTCTTGCAATGATTTAGTTACAACCCATTGCTCCCCATCCAGCCCCTAACAGCCTCCAGGCACTGTGAGAGGGAGGACACAGCATCACTTAATTCACCACGGGGCCAGACATACTGCCGAGTATCATCAGCATATCCAATTAATTGAACTGCAGTAGAAAATTATACAAATTCTCAGGGAGGATTTAACTCTGCCAAATTCAGGTGATTTAGTTTAGTTTACTTTGTCATTGCACCTCGTACAACGAAATCATATACCATCTTCAGTGCACATCATGACCATGAAAATAAACACAAACACACATCCTTCACACATTGAACCGGAAACCCCTGACACCACACCAGTACTGAACTATACAGCAGAATTCAAAAGAACCACTGCCCTGGGATAGAAGCTGTTTTTCAGCCTATTTGTCCTTGTTTTTATTATTCTGTACCGTCTGTTCAAAAAAGGGTTCCCAGGATGAGATGGATCTTTGAGAATGTTCTGAACTTTCTTAAGGCAGCGGGAGCTATAAAGCTCTTCTGGGGACAGGTCAACCAATGATCTTCTGGGAAATGATATTAACCCTCTGGAGTGCTTTCCTATCTGCCACCATGCAATTGACAAACCATACAGGTTTGTGCAATATGTTAAAATGCTCTCTATGGTGCAGCAGTAGAAGATCATCAGCAGTTTCTAATTCAGTTGTTGTTTTCTGAGAAGTCTCAGGTAGTATAATCTCAGTTGGGCCCTTTTGACCAGGACTGCAGTGCGGGCACCCCAGGTCAGGTCCTCTTTTAAGGCAACACCCAGAAACTTAAAACTGGCCACTTACTCTACTAGGTCTCCATTGATAAGCAAGGGCTGGATGTCTGATCTGTTCCTTCTATAATCCACTATAAGTTCCTTGGTCTTATTGGTGTTGAGGACCAAGTTATTGTCTCCACACCACAAAAGCAACCGGTCCACCTCATCTCAGTAGGCAAACTCACCCCCCCCCCAGAGTTAAGTCCCACCACTGTTGTATCATCTGCAAATTGAGCAATAGTATTACTAGTGTGAGTGGGAATGCAGTATAAAGTAAGGGACTCAACAAGCAAACCCTATGATGTACCAGTGTTAAGAATAAGGGCTGAAGAGGTATGATTACCTAATCTGACCCTCTGTGAGCGGGCAGACAGGAAATCCATAATCCAAAGGCAGATTGAATTAGAAAGTCCAAGGTCCAGAAGTTTAGACACTAGTTTATGTGGAAGAATTGTGCTAAATGCAGAACTAAAATCCACAAAAAGCATCCTCACACAGCCCCTCCCCCACTGTTCTAGATGAGCCAGAGCAGTATGAAGAGTGATGGCTATAGCGTCCTCTGTAGATCTATTTTTTTTGTAAGCAAACTGGTGTTTATCAAATGTATGCGGAAGACCAGAAATGATGTGCCAGCAGACCAAAGCCCTTTATGATGGTAGGAGTGAGTGCCACTGGTCTGTAATCGTTGAGGTTACTGATAGGGAACTTCTTTGGCAGCAGAACAATGGTGGAAGCCTTCAAACAAGATGGAATAGTGGACTGGGATAAAGACCGATTGAAGATCCTGGTAGACTCCAGCCAACTGATCAGCACAGTCTTTAAGCACTCTGCCAGAGATACTGTCAGCCTTTCTAAGGTCCACAGCCTTCAGAATGTTCCTCACCTCCTGTTCCTCCACAATGAGGTGGGGGCTACAATTGGCTGGTAGTTGTATTTTATCTGTCTCTGATGTCTCCACTTCAAAGTGAGCAAAGAAGAGATTCGGTTCCTCTGCCAATGAAGCATCCCCCTCAGCAGGGATGACATTGGTCAGTTGATGGTTTGTAATTTGTTGAATCCCTCGCCACATCTGCCTCATGTTATTGCTATAAAAATTATCCTCAATCTTCCTCTTATAATCAGTCTTGGCTTTCCGAATACCTTTCTTCAGATTAGCTCTGGCAACACTGTATCTTGCCCCATCACCAGACCTAAAGGCCTTGGTCCTGTCACGCAAGAGGCGCTGGACTTCCTTGGTCATCCAGGGTTTCTTATTGGGATAGATCCTAATACATTTATCCACAGGGATAGCATTTGTGCAGTGTTTGATATAGCACAGAACAGTTGCAGTGTGCTCCTCTAGGTCAGGGTGGTAAAAGGTGTCCCAATTTGTGTTCTCAAAACAATTCTGAAGTTGTTGGGAAGAATCTTCTGGCCAAGATTTCACTGTCTTTATTATAGATCGAGCCCGTCTCCTAAGAGGGATGTACGCTGGTGCTAAAAGCAGGGACATATGGTCTGACTGACCCAATTGTGGTAATTGTATAACCTTATAGCCATGTTTGATACTTTGTCCAATATGTTTGCTCCTCTAGTAGCACATTTAACATACTGATAGAATTTAGGGAGTACTTCTTTTAAATCAGCTTGATTAAAGTCCCCCGCTATGATATGCACAGCATCAGGATACTTATTCTGCTGATTACTAACAATGTTATAAAAAAATCCCAAAGCTATGGTAGTATTGGCATCAGGTGGGACATAGACTGCAGTAATCAAAACCATGTTGAATTCCCGTGGAAGATATATGGATCTACATTTAAGAGTCATATACTCCAGATCCATGGAGCAGTGGCTGTCTACAGTCTTTGTATTGATACACCAGCTTTTGTTCACATAAAGGCTTAAACCTCCTCCTTTGATTTTTCCAGAATCTCTACTCCTGTCCTGCAGTGAGCTATGTAGCCTTCCAGCTCAACAGCTGCAACTGGAATGAGTGAATGAAGCCAAGTTTCTGTGATTAGCAAAACACAGCAGTTCTTGATGAATTTAGTCTTTGCAATCTGTAGCCTTAATTCATCCATTTTATTAGTCAGAGATCTTGCATTGGTAAGAAATATACTTGGAATTGAGGGCTTGTGTGGAAACTTACTCAGCCTAAAGAAAACCCCACATGGCATCCTCTTTCCCTATTCTTCTTTTTCTGCCTCTTCCTCCTTCCTACAGGGACAGTGATCCATGGCTCCCCCAGGGGCCTAGCTGCCTCCTTCGGTATGTTATGAGAATGTATAAAATCGTCCGTAATAGCCTTTTCACATTGCAATCCAATTTGTAACAAGGTTTGCCGACTATAGATGCTCCTTGCCCCAGAGGATTCAATCAAGGATCCAAAACACACACAGAATCATACACACCATTCACTGAAAGAAGCAGCAGTTAGCTGCAGCATCCACATGCGCAGCCATTTTGAAAAACGAAATTCTACTAGACTTGTTCTAGAAGCTGATTCTTATAGGCAAATGGACAGAAAAAATACTGAGCTTACAGAACTAGTTTAATGGCCTGCAATGTTAATGCAACTAGTTCAGCAAACAAGAAAGGAACTTATGTTTGTAGGCAAACTTCAGGTTATAACATCAATTGGGACAAAGATTTTTAACACTAAGCAACACAATTATCATTTCTTTATCATGAGCCATGGTGAAGCACTGGTTAGAATGCAGTACTGCTGGCCTCTTCTGCTAATTGCTAGCTGCCTGAAATTTGGCAGATCGAATCTCACCTGGCTCAAGGTTGACTCAGCCTTCTATCTTTCTGAGGTGGGTAAAATGAGGACCTAGGTTGTTGGGGGCAACATGCTGACTCTGTAAATTGCTTAGAGAGGGCTGTAAAAACACTGTGAAGCAGTATATAAGTCTAAGTGCTATTATCATTACTTAGCAATGCAACCCTGACAGCCCCAGTTCCTGTTGAACCCCAAAGCACGTAAGTTACATGGGAAGAGAAGGAAGTCTAAGGCAATGAGTACAAGGCTGCTATGCAAGCGAGTTTGGGTGTTGTTGTTGCAAGCACGTATGTTATTGAGATCCTGGCCTAACAATAGCATGGTTCTGGCCTAATGACAGCAACTGATATTACTGCAAATCTCATCACTATGCAATGCAATCATGTGATATCTCATTTAATGACTTCACTTAGGAATGGAAATTCCAGTCCCAAGTAGGGTTAAGTGAGGATCCCTTATATGACTTTTAAGAGAGAATAAGTTCTACAACCCTGTATAAAATATCTATAATTTGAAAGTAGGAAAGAACTTCAATATTTTTTCTCAAAATTACATCATACATGATCAAGAGGACACAATATAATTTGGATATGTTTTTATATTACCATCATCAAATTAGTCTTTGCATTCTTTTCCACAGCTGCAGAATTTGATGGGTGATTGAGTACACAATTTCCAGCATCTGTTTTTGAGTCCTACTGTAACACATTTAAGCTACCTGTATTTGAAATTGAACTTCAAATTCTCAAGAAGCAACAAATTATCAACTACAATTAAGATTCTGAAAAATGGCAATGTTCTGATATTGTACAAATTGTCAAACACTCAAATCATAATAATAAATATATGAATTGGGGAAACCCACAAGTTACTTCTAAAATCATATCTATTCCTTGAGATATAAGACATCTAGCAACTATTCAAAATTACAACCTTCCCCCAAAAGCTACATGCCCCCATTTCAAAGTTACATCTGTAGTGGCCTCTGGAGTTATTTACCCTTATGTTCATTTGCAGAGATGCTAAACGCACTCACCCACCTATTTCTCCCCCACCCTGATCTGAAAAGCACTAAGCTTGTTTTGCTATCTCTCCAGGTTCCACCCACTCCTCTCCACCCCCAATCACATTCACTCTCTTTCCTTTTGAAGGACTCAGAAAGATTGGGTAGTTAAGGACAGTCTTCTCTGCTGCTGGGCCATATGGAACAATCTAGAAAAAAGATTCTGCCAATTTCCCTTTTATTGCCAGTCTTAGGTCCCAGTGTTAGTTCCAATAACTTTTCGCTAGCAGAGTTAATGCTGGGGAACTAAATCTAATGGTGAAAAGGAAAACTGCCAGGATTTTTTCTCCTCAATTGTGCTACATTGCCCAACAACAAAATGACCAATTCACGTTATCTACCTTGACCTCTGAGTTTTGAGCATCTTCAAAAAGTAAAGTATGTGATTGTGACAGTGTGGCTATGAAGGAATCCTAAAAGGCTCTGGTGCTCCTAGAAGCAAGAAGCAGAGCACAGGATATCTCAGGGAGTAGGGAGAGGCCTTCGGAGGCCCATTGCAATAGGTTTGTGCTGGATTAGGCCTCTCAGTCTGCCCTAAGACAACCCATGCTCCACTTGGTAACAATTTGTGTATTCATTCAATAAATGCATTGGGGAGATACTGTAATCTCTTCTGAATGAATTCAGGTCAGTTATATTATATATAGCACTATAAAAAGACACTTTTTTATTCTGTATTTAGAAAATATTAGTGAAATGTGTTATATTATGTTAATTCCATTAATTTTATGTCTATCCATCACAGGATGAAGGCCTCTTCCAGATGTTCCCAACCAATATGGTCCTGAGGTTTCTTTTGCCAATTGGGCCTGCAATATTTGCTGATGTCATCGATCCATCTTGTTTTAGGTCTCTTTCATGGACACTTTTGATCAAGTAGGATCTGTTCTATGACTGCCTTTGTCCATCTGTCATCAGTTCGTCTTGCTATACGACCAACCCATTTCCATTTCTTTTACTTTCTTGTTGATATTGTATTTATTTGTTCTCTAATCCATATGCAGCCCTTTGTATCTAATCTTGTAACACTGAACATGTCTCTTTCCATGTGCAGCTCTTGCATGTGTTTTCTAACTCTTTTGGGCCTTGTAAGAAGAGAACATCATCATCTGCAAATCATAAGAGATTTAAATAGGTGCCACTGATTTTTATTCCCTCTTTTGCCCAGTCTAGTTTGCAAAATACTTCTTCAAGGCAGGCTAGAAAAAGGATATTATTGTATCGCCTTGTCGTACACCGCATTCTATTTTGATTTTCACTTTAAGATCATTAAGGCAAATTGTCAGTATTGTTTTTTCATATATTGATTGTAGTAAGTGTCAAGTTTCCAGTGATGAAATCCATTTAAAAAGAAAAGAGCAACTCCATCTTCCAAAACTATTTCTTTTATTTAGAAAAGCATCAATTGGCAAAGTCCATGACACAACCCTGAATTACCCCACAATATTAGAAGTTAAAAACAACTCCAAAAGTCACATTCTCCAATAGAAGTAATTCAAAGTTGCTTGATGTCATAAATCTCCATCTCAAGGGGCCTCAGCATGGTCAGCTCATGTTCTCACGGGAAGAATCACTTAGCCTAAACAACTCTATCTCCATTCCTCCCTCCTTAGGAATGTGGCAAGCCCGAAACCCTTCCCCCATAACCGTCAAAGAGAAAATAAGAAAAAGAAGATATACTAAGCCTACCTGAAATGACTACACGTCAATTTTGGGCTTGACAGTAAGTTTATGTAAGCAGTATCTATGCCTTAGTTGAGCAATGCATTAATTATTGCTTGCTAAAATACTGAGTCAAACACCTTTTAGTAGATAATGAAAGCCAGGCACAGAGGTATGATATACTCATTGTGCTTTTCAATGACTTGCTGAACAACCTGGATGTGATCCATTGTACCATAGCCACATCTGAACTCTGCCTGCTCCTGTGGCTGTGCATCATTTGCTGTTCTCAATATTCTTGCTATTATCTTGGTGAAAACCTTGTAGATGATTGAAAGGCTTATTGGGCAATATTTCTTTATATCATCTTGGGTCTCTTTCTTGTGTATAAGAATCACTTCAGCATTTTTCCATGCATTGGGTATTTTTTTCTTCTCTGAGGCATCTCCAGTATAGTTTTGTTAGTACCTTATATAAACTGTGGCCACTAACTTTCAGTATTTCAACTGTAACACAAGTCATTTCCTGAAGCTTTGCCATTTTTCATTGATTTTATAGCAAGGTATTTCTTCTACTAGGATATCTGGCATTTCCTCTTTTGTAGATGTTGTTACTTTTAAGTGATCTTGATCTTTGTATAGCTCTGAGTAGAATTTTCCAATTATTTCTAATATTTCATTCTAGTTCTACACACAGAGCCATTGTCACATTTTAATGCAAAAAAACCTTTTTTTGTGTATTTATAATCTTGCATTTGTTCTATTAATGCCTTTGTTTTATTCAATTGCCTTTTCACAAGCTTCATGCTAAACTGAGGTGTTTCTTCTTGGATACATTTTTCTTATTGTCTTGCAAAGTTTAAGTACACCAGTTTATTAGGGAATCTTTCACTGTCAATCATTTTTTCATTAAACCAATAATTTCAGAGATATTTTTGACTGTACATTTTTTACGGGTGCTATAGATGTAGCAGATTCAAGGATGTTTTTGATTATTCATTATTTTGGTCCATAATGTTCATCTCTTCCAAATCCTCAAGCAGCTTATCACTCTGTATTTTTGTTTTTTTTTTGTGATGTCTTTATC
Source organism: Pseudonaja textilis (assembly GCF_049901715.1). Lineage (NCBI taxonomy): Eukaryota > Metazoa > Chordata > Lepidosauria > Squamata > Elapidae > Pseudonaja > Pseudonaja textilis. The sequence continues at coordinate 49,850,492 of NC_142008.1, read as the reverse complement.
ATTTTCATATGCTCTTTTTGAGGCTATTTATACTTTAGCTCATACCATTCTATGGTCAGTTCCAATGTTAAAACAAATGATGACATACAATTACTGAATATATTTTCTCACTTGACATGATGTAGTCAATTTTGCTTGTATAGACTGACTTATATGGCAATGCAATAATCAATAAAGTTTCCACTACTGCTAAGATGTACCCTATGGAGAATTTAAAAAACAAAAAACAAATAGATAAGACAATGGAATATCTTATGTTTAACGATTAATGGAATAACACTTTCTACAAAACCAGCTACTTTAAAAATTGAACGAACTACTATTTTTAAACATGGAAGTTCATCTTCATAGGAATATGCTCCAGTTCAGATTTAATTTGCTCAACTACGTTAAGTATATTCACAAGGCATTTAGAAATGTTCTAATTCAATTAACTACAGGCTACCTTATCTCTGAAACTGAAGTAGTTAACTTAATTTTAAAAAATCAGCTTCAAAATCCATGGTTTGAAGTTATTTGCAGTTAGCAAACTAGTTTAGTTCAGTTGTTGTTCAGGAAATTTCATAAACTATAATTAATCAAAATAGAAGTGAATTCCTTCTTGTAACTGTTATGTGATCATGACTTATGACACATCCAAAAGCAATCATTATAGAATGGTAATGGTAACAAAAGAAATACAAATTAATAAGCATGAACATTACCTAAAGAGCCTTGGTGGCACAGTAAGTTAGAATGCAGTATTGCAGGCTACTTCTGCTCATTGCCGGCTGCCAGCAGTTTGCAGTTCAAATTTTACCAGCTCAATTACACCAATACTATAAACTGCTTAGGGGGCTGTAAAGCACTGTGAAGCGGTATATAAGCCTAAATGCTATCTTATGTGCTATTGTTAAATATAAGCACCTACTTAAGGATAAATAAAAGATCTAAATTATTCAGAACAACCATCACAGGCACAAATATATAGCAAATAGGCTTTGGCTTACATGAACACAGTTTCTCAGCAGGCCTGGGAGAATCGATACATATGGGTTGAATCTGCCTTTCTGACCAGAGACTGAGTCATCAATCTTTGCCACGCCTCTTCATGTTGGATCAAGAAGTCCACAAGCTCCAGTCAAGACAAAGGCACAGCTACCTGATCATCTTCTTTGTGGCATTGGCTCTGCCTCCCATGTGGACACTGGACCAGACAGTTGCCAGGGTGAGTGGATTATCCCAAGGCATGCTGAGAAACTGCGTTCAGGTAAGCCAACGCCTATTCTCCAGCATGCCTTTGGGAAAATCCACACATATGGGACATACCAAAGCTGGCAGTCCCTATGGGGGGGAAGAAGTCTGGTCCTGTGAACCTCGTCTGTATGGACTCATTGTAACACTCTTCTGCCGAAGGCCGCCTCTGCTGAGGCGTATGTGTCCAGTTTGTAGTGCCTTACGAAAGGAGACAGGGAGGATCATGTCGCCGCCCTGCAGATGTCCTCAAGTGAGGCTTGTGTCACCCAACTAT